>NC_139021.1:95758679-95967355 GCF_964662115.1 Mustela nivalis
GAATACAAACTATACAGATGCTAAAACTGTCATGAGTTGAAATATACAGAAGTATTTCTGTGCACACATTTTGGCAAAGATCAAGGGTAGATGTAGAAAACTGAAGTGGGCAAGGTCTGACCCATGATTCATGTTAAATATGGATCCACCCTTTGGCCTCTGCTAAAGACTGGCCGAGGAAAACGAAGTCTTGGATGTCCATCCCAGTTCATCCACCAAAAACCAGAAGTATGGGAGGCCTCGTGTGTTACTGTTAATAGTCCCTTTTTTTTTCTGAAAAGTAAAGGAAAGTCACAAAACAAAATAATAAAATTACCTGGTTTTCCACTTCTTTTGTATTTTTAAGCTAAACATCCAGCTACTGACAAAGAGGAGAGCATCATGTCACGCCTGGGGAAGGCCTGCCCTGGCTCGGGGCGGAGGATTCGCTAACATCCGGTCTGCGCTAACACCGCCCAGCCCTGGCGCTCCGTCTCCCCCTGATGCTAGCCAACAGAAGCCAGGTTCTCCACCGCAGATCATGTGCGTCGCAGGAGTGGGAAGGAAACGTTAACAGCAAAATTGGAAGTCCGATCAACTTGACAGGAAGCAAAAGGAAAAGTCTTAGGAAGGGGACGTCACCTATTACGTCTATAGGATAGACCTGAAAGCATGAGAGAGCCCTTTGTCTTGGGAACTTGATGCTGAGGACAAACTCAAGTTCATTTAGTGCCAGTCACTTTAGTCTTTTAAAAATACTAACTTAAAAGAATAAAATCTGGGTATTTTTCCGTATAAAACATGAACTGAAAGTTATTGGTAGTAAACAGTGATGGTTTTACTGTTAACGTTTCGTTACGAACAATGTCAAAAACACAACAGCAGCAATCTTTAAAGAGCTCAAATTAGTGTAAAAGACAGGACTACAAAACAATCTGAGTTTTCAGTTGGCGATTAAAGTGCTCCTTTTCTTACGGTAAGTAAAAAGGCAAGGAAAGGAATCATCAGTCACTGGCAACAATCATGATAAGAGGTCTTTTTTAGGGCAAAATTTAATAGTACGAAGAAGTTTACAAAAATAGATCGATGCTATTTGGGGGAGTAATACTGTACTTTTTTCTCAATTCAGTTTTGATGTATTGTACCTGATCATACAAAAATTACTTCAAATTCAAACTTGACTATATAAAAAAGGGAGAGATGAAATGAACTCATCTAGATGACAGATCTGGCAAAATATAAGAATGAAAAACTTCTACCTAGGGCACTTATTTCACATCCAGGTGTCACCCCCATTTTCAGCCGGTAGCTTGTATCCTTCCCATGAGATCACAGGTTTGGAAAGTCATGCAGTACAAAGTCACAGTCACAATCTTCTTTCTGAGGCAACACGACCAAGTGGTTTCTGTTTCCTTATTAAAATGCCAACTGGTTGTCTATTTTTCTTTATCCCATTTATTCATATCCACAAGTTAACAAAGAGCGTCAACAATTCTTGTAGGTGGAGTGGGGTATTGCTGGATTGAAGGCTCTATAAGACGTCTTTACTGATGGAATCGGAAGGCTTATTGAGTTCAACCCTCACACCTTTTTCACCTGTGAGGTTAAAAAAAAAAAAGTCATTCATTCATTCATTCATTTATTCATTCATTCAGCACCAGAGAGCTTTTGTTATTCTGTTACTGCTTCCCACTGAGCTCCTACCAGTGCACACACCGCCACAGCTTTGCAAACATACATCATCTGAAAACTGTCAGACTTGCTACCCTGCAGCACTGCTACAATGAACGAGTTACTCTGAACTGGTAAACCCTCACAGGGGAAAGCCATTCTCTACAGAGATAATAATTTTATCTCCTTTTTACTTAAAAAGCAATTTGAATTGCTATAAAATAGCAGTGTGTTTGGCGTCACTGAAAGCACACCACTAGGGTTCTGCCACAAATAATAACTTTAAAAATACATAGAAAAAGCAATGCACATCCAATTTTATAATTTTACAAAAGGATGATATGGGATTACCAATGGCTCATGAAAATACAGCACATCAGTAATGTGAGGATGGAGGACTTTTGGAGATATAAGATAGGGTTAAAGGAAAGAGGGAAGTGGTCCATCTGATGGAAAACTAAGACCCCCTGCTCTCAAGAGACAGTTGGTGGTGGGGGTTGGGGGGTAGGACTGGCATCCTGAAGGATCTTCAAATTCGGTTCGAGCGTGTTGATCTACAGACACCACCGGCTGGCAGGGATGGCCTCGACGTGCTTGGCTGCCTTACTGATTTCAGCATTTCAATTCGTCTCCTTTGTATTCACTTTCTTCACGTCCACATTCAACGTGGAAGACCTGGATATTCTCTAGAGAGTGTACGTTTAACAGGGAAAGGGTATTTACTGACTTCCTTCTAACGGGACAGTGAGACAAGTCAGACGGCATTACCACGAGCTGGGCAGCCGGTGACTGGGAAGGGTAATCACAGAAAAACTCAGCTTGTACTTGAATCATTTTTTCGGGTTTCTGGCCTCAAACTTTCCTTATCTTCGGACAGTGTTGGTTAAAGAGAACAAGGAAGATGACTTGAGAGAAGTCTCCCTTTTACATCAGGGAACTAAGGAATCTGACAAAAACAAGGGGGCAAGCCTTCGTGGAGTTAATAAAGACCGTGCGTGCGCTCAGGGACAGCAGCGCGGGACTGTGGGCTGCCCGCCTTACGGTTGACCCTGGCCCCAAATAACGTTTACCTGTTAGATATTTTACTTTAGCTCGCGCTCTCTCATCTGCATCAAAATACCAAACAGTTATTGCGTACCTAAAAGAAAATTTAGAATAGGGTAAGAACGATCACACTGGGGAAAAAAAAGAGTGGTATGCTCTGGCAATGGTCTATGACAAGGTGTAATGCCAAAACAATGCCTCGACCAAATGTTATCAGAGGACACCGAGCTCAGTGATGACCCACCTCTTCAGGAACCTCGCCGCTCAAGAGCGCTGCGGAGAACCAGAAGTAGCTAAAATAGATGTTGCGAAGCTGAGTTTTGGGGCTCTTCTTACTACCTGCTTAACCTACTGGATTATTGTTGTGAGCCCACAGAAGATCAGAAACAGACAGGAAGAAGGGAAAAGAATGGCCCTGACAGGAAAAGCACAGCATCACTAGCGAAAGTTCTCAAAAAAGAGAAGAGAAGCAGAAGAGGAGTCACGGCCTGGGGCCCTGTGGCAGAAGGGACGGCTCCCAGTCCAGCAGCTTCTGAGGACACCACCGTAGGACAGCAAAGACTAACAGTGGGTGTTTATAATTTTATAATCTGGTGTCATCAAGAAAGAGGTAAATTATGCTAAGAGTTTTGGGGATTTTTATCAAAATAATTTTACACTGTGTTTTGACATGTGAAGTTTATTTAGCTAAAATTAATTCCTCCAAAAATGTCACTTGTTTGGAATAGCTAGTTCCCCAAATAAAGGAAGAATTTCTGGTTTATTAAATACTACAAAGCACACTGTGACACCTCCTGGTCCCAATAATGGGGAAAGTGTTCACATGTTACAGGAAGCAGAAGCGCACTAGACATGGGGACTGCTCAGCAGAACGCAACAGTCAGAGTATCTTAACTAGGGCCGGGGCGGGGACTCTGGGGGGGGCATCAGTGACTGAATGAAGAGCCCATGCGTGTGACAGACCTGTACCAGGTAACGTATCTGAAGGAAGGAGTCAAACGCAGACTGGAGGCAGAGTCTGGGAGTCTGGGCCAATGGGGAAAGTGAGGCCAGCAGATCACTCAGCTGCAGAGAGACCAGGCTGAGGTCTGAGTCTGGCGTCCTGACTTCAGATTCTGCTCCCTCCACGTAGCCTCTTCTATTTTCCGAGGTGGCCATGGGAAGGGAAAGGGGCACAGATAGATAATTTTCTTTTTGCCCATGCCCCAAACTTCCAGTTACTTAGTAACTGGAGTCTTGAACAACCTTGACCTTTGTCCCAGGGCTTCCCTAACACTGTCATACCCCTTGCTTCTGGTCATTCTGGGCCCAGCTGAGCTCCTGTCTTCATGGTGACACCTGGGCCATCTACTCCATCTATTCCAATTAACACCCAATTTCTCCTTCCTCGAGTTCTGTAGTATGTACCCTCCACAACTGTCTGACATTTACTACTTAAAAATGTTTGTCATTTCTTCATTTAGAAATGATACAGGCAGACCATACGCAAGACTCCTTAAAGGGAAAGGTTCATGGAGCAGCTTCTAGGTCAAAAAGGGTTTTAAGAAGCAGCATAGGCAGAGATGGGCGCTGGGAAGCCAGGAGAGATGGGGGATTTAGGACAGCACATCGTGTGATGGGACAGGACCCCCCCCCCCCCGCCCCGGTTTCCATTCATGGCTTCTTAGGATCTCCAGCCACAATTACTCAGCTTGCTGCTCACTACGTGAATGAGGGTTAGGGCAACACAGCTCAGAAGGAGGCAAGTTGAAAAGGAGTGCCTGGCTGGCTCAGCTGGTGGAGTGTGCGACTCTTCATCTTGAGGGTCATGAGTTTGAGCCCCATGTTGGGTGGAAGGAAGGGAAAGAGAAAAGAAAGAAAAGGAGAGAAGAGGAAAGGAAACAAAAGAGAAGAAAAGGGAAGGGAAAGGGAAAGGAAAAAGCAAGAAAAAAAAGGTGATCAAGTTTTGGAATTGGAGCCTCATTAGGCTGGCCCATGCCGGATACTGCTGGGAGAAGCCAGCTCTTCTCCCGGTGTGACTACAGCTCGGCCCCTTCTCACCAGACCTAACCACTGCTGGCCAGTAACTCACAAGATTCAAAGTCCCTTCTACAGTGAAAAATAGGTATTTGCAAAATAGTGCAATTTTTCTACAAATATTTGTAACAATGTCTACAACATCTTCTATTTTAAGAGTCTTAACATTTCAAAGTAGAAAGTGTCAAAAGTATAACAAGGCTCCTAGGTACTTACTTTAAAGCTACTGGGTTATTTTTCTCCCATGAACTCCCACACATGACAACCTTTCTTCTCCTCTCTTCATTTCTACTCTCCAGGTGCCTCTTACTTTTCTGTTTTGTTTAATTTTTCAACATCATCCCTCTCATTTTCCTCCCTTTGAAAAGCTGTCCTTTTCCTTCCCTATCGAGCCCTTCTGTCCCCCAAGTGAGTGCTCTCACAGAATCGGAACAGATTATAGGTAGAGATGCACAAAACAATGAGACAGGGTGTAGAGAGGAGAGGGCCGGCCTGTACTTCCAGTTCTTACCCCAAATGGAAGTGGTTACACAAAGAAAGACACAAACATTAAGCACTAACCAAGAATAAATGGTAAATAAAATTATTCAATTTTAAAAAGTCACGACTGAATAAGGAACAGAAGATGCTCACTAGAAAACCCTCAGGTACATTCATCCATCCCCTCCTCTCCTACCACAGTCTTTACCAATTTTTTCTTAAAAGAAATACTACACCTTGTAGAATATGCTGGTTGTACTTCATGAGGGTTGCGACGGTCAGACCAGAAAAATAGCAGTCTATCAAATTTGGGTTCAATGTCAGCAAACTGGGCTTTGCCTTCTGGAAAAATTCGAAGTATACCTCCACTTACCTATGGAAAAGAGCCCAGTATGTAAGTACGAGAGCAAGAACTCTACAAAATGAAATTTAGGGAGGGAAAAAAAAGACCATTTCAGAATCAAAACTCTTAGCTGGATTATTCGCAAAATAAAAGGTATGAAGAGAAGCTGAGATTCCAAGTACACTCACTGATAAAAGGAAAAATTCAATTCTTGTTTTAGGGATTTCTGTAAATACCGATGAATCAGATGAGTATTATCTGAATTCAAAAGGCTTAAAATGACACTGGAAGCAAGTTTTAAAAACTAGCACATGTCTCTTATGTAGGTATGTTTATGATGTGCTTAATTAGCCTAAGCTTTTAAAATGTGTCCATTTCAAATTATCTTGAAGTGGTGATGTCAACTCAGCAGTTTATTGTGTTTCAGGGTTCAACAGTAGTAAGACAGCAACAAGTTCAATGCCTCTTATTTAAAGAATTCAACTAGGGACATGTGCACTCCCGGCTGGCTCAGTCAGTTAAGCATCTGTCTTGGGCTCAGGTCATGATCCCAGGGTCCCGGGACTGAGTCCCGCATAGGGCTCCCTGCTCCGGGGGGAGCTTGCTTCTCCTTTTCCCTCTGCCCCTCTCTCTGACTCTCGTGAATAAATACATAAAATCTTTTTAAATAAATAAGGAATTCAACTACATCAGTAGAAGGTGTCATCACTTATTGTCATCATCATCATCACTGTGGTCATTACCAGAGATTATAAGTCTCCCTTTCTAGCCTGGGCCTGACACACTGATGGCCACCTGTGTACAGAATGGGATTCCACCCAGAAAGGATAATTACTATTTACCCGAATAACCATCCATCTCTATCTGGGATTAGATGGACTCAACCTATTCATTCCAATACCGAATGAGTGTTCTGGGACCTGAGGTGGACCCCGGGTATAGAGTAGGGAATAACGTACACAAACGTCATCCTCCCGATAATTACAGTCTGGGGGGAGTGAGAGCAAGGCACGACCCACCCGCAACTGAGGAGCTCTTTACCCTTGAAGAACTAACTCCTAAGCAGGTAGATACTCGAACTGAAAGGAACTTTCATACTCAATCGAGACACCACGGACGCTGAGCCTAGAATGTCTAGCCAGACAAGCTGTTCATCAGGCTCATCCTTAAGTTAAATTCAAACTACCCGAACCTTCCCCAGGTTCTGTTCAGACTGATTCCCACGGCACTCATGCAAACATCTAAAGAATCTCTAGACTGTGACCAAGAACACATCCTTTTCTTCCCCCTGACCGCTGACTGTGATAGTGGAGTATCACAGGGGATCTGCTGCAAATGTTTAAAGAGATAATTCAAGCTTCCAATCTTCCTCTGACCCCTGAAGCAGATGCCCCCCCCCCCCCCCGCAGTCGGTCTCATAGCAATCTGTCCTGCGCTGGGCAGAACCACGGATCAGTCGGTCACTGTTCATCTGCCGCTAGCTTCCCTCTGCCAGATCCCAGGCTCTGTGAGGGCTGCTGTATTTCTGCTCTATCCCCAGCACCCACAACGGTATCTGACACACTGCACACATTCCTGTAATCTTGCAAAGAAGTTTTCAGTTCTACCTACAAAAATACTGGGGAGTTTTCTAAGCTCAGGCACTAATTTAAAAACTATATTATTAATGACCTTGGCTAGGTCAGAACAAAACTAGAAAGAACCTAACAAAATACAGAAGTTAGGAGTTGCTCAAACATTTTTAGCTTTTAAGGTATTCACAAAATTGGGGAAAAAAATAAATTTTGCAGTTTTAACCAAAGTAACACCAATCTGTTTTGTCCATTGGGCTCAAGGTGAATGACCAGATCTATGTTTCTATTTTAAACTTTGAAAACTAGAACAGAAAAACCAAAATTTACTTAATTTACTTAGCAATAAAACTTACCTCCCTTTTGAACTCGGACTGAGGAGAATCTTTAAATCTGTATGACACAGAAAGATTACTGAGCCCTGTGAGCATATCCTACTAGGTTTTTACATATTTAAGACTTGGTGGTTTTCCCTCCTGTGTATATGTTTGTGTGTTGGGGGCAAGTGTTTTAAAGGTTATTTGATTTTTAAAACTTGCCCTGGCTACCCAGGTACGTTCATGCTGCGAAAATCCACTGAGCTCTATACAATGTGTTCACTTTTCCATTTGAATTTCTTGCTCCAATGAAAGTAAATAAGGATTTCTAAAAATCAACCAAACATTAGTTTAGACAACCTCCAAAGTAATATAAAAGCATGACATACTTTTGAAGTTTCAATCATTTAAACTCAAGTGAA
Source organism: Mustela nivalis (assembly GCF_964662115.1). Classification (NCBI taxonomy): domain Eukaryota; kingdom Metazoa; phylum Chordata; class Mammalia; order Carnivora; family Mustelidae; genus Mustela; species Mustela nivalis. The sequence continues at coordinate 95,766,523 of NC_139021.1, forward strand.
AAAGGCCAATATTAAGGAAATAAACATTTAAAACAAGAGAAAATTAAATGTATACTCTAATTGGTTTTAAAGGATTTGTCAGTATTGATAAACTTCAAGTTTTTTTCCACAGTCAGAAAAAGAAGGAATCCTGCCTCCAATATTCGACTCCGCAATCCAATGCCAGATAAGATCTCTGCAAGAGGAGTAGGCAGGAAATAATCCGCAATGGTTGTTTACACATAATCTCTCTCAGAAGCCATTATAAAACAGTTATTCTCAGCAGAGTTTTTTGTAAAAGGTATTAAAAGGTATATATTTTAATGAAATCCACTGTGGTAACAGTTAAATTCTGGGGAGCACCTGGCTGGTTCAGTCGGTGGAACGTGTGACTCTTGACCCCGGAGTCATGAGTTCGAGCCCCACGCTGGGCGTAGAGCTTACTTAAAAAACAAAACGAAACAGCAACAAACAAAAAAAGTTAAATTTTGGATGCATGCCTCAGTATTTGAAAATAAGAGAATCTACTTTTTGAGATAACATAATGTTTCAAGTTATAAAGATACACTCCTAATACCCAAAACCAAAACAAATCTAAGAAAATTTTAACTATTCTATGTGTTAAAGTAAAGACAGTCTCCCTAAGAGGAGTATGAGTCTTAACAGCTATGGGGAAAAAAAATAAATGGTCAATGAAGTTGCATACCTTGGCATCCCAGTCTTGATTAAGATAATATATACACGTCACACATCTTCCATCTCCATTTGGATTATCAACATGACGCACATAACCCGTTCCATTGCCTGGATAACAAGCAACCATGGCCTGTAATAATAACGATGGGGATTTTAAAAGTCTATACATTTATGACTAAAAAGGCAAAATACCTTATAAAAGAAATCTCTGATTTTTGGCTACTCTTACACTTAAATTCTTCTAAATAACGATCATATCTTATAGATAAGAAGGGGCCAAGATAGCCTATGTTGAAACTTACGAAGAACACACAGGTAGGCTGGTAAATAACCCAAGGCCTGGTGAGGGCTGCTTCACCGTGAAGGGAGAAACCAACATGAGAGGGAATCGGAGGCCAGAAGGATCGCAGGACACACTTCCAGGATCTTTATTCATACTGATGATTAAGATCAAGTGAGTTTTTGTTCCGCTCCACGGGAGACTTCTATCCTCCCTGGGCTGACCGCAGACAGAACACCAGCATGACGTCTGACAGCCAAACACCTCATCTAACAGTCTCTGAATTTTGAAGGTCAAAACAGTCACTCATTTAATGTCAGTGATTAAAGAAAAGGCCAAGTGACAAATTAGCATAGGACTAACTCCTCTTCAAACCAGAAAGTCATTTTTTGCTCACATTGTAACAAGATGTAGTTCAGAAGATTGATGGGTATTAATAAGCATGAAGGCAGAAAAAAGGTCCAAAATAAGCACCAGAACTCACATGTTCTAGGACTGTAGTACATAATAATCGACTGAAATTAGAAAGCATGGTTACACAGAAAAAAACCCAGGAATTATGAAGAAAACAAAACAAAGATGGTCAAGGTTATCACTTATTCTGAAATCTTATATTTCATGTTTCCTCATGTATATAATTTCTTCATGTATTGAAGTCAACTGGTCAGTATTGTCAATGAATTAGTACAAAGCTATCAAACAGTAATGAAATTACATTATTTAACATTATATTACATTATTAATGACATTATTTAACATAAAAGACAAATGCTAACTTGTAAAACTCATATTCAACTGATTAGTGAATAGGTAACTCGGTGTTCCATCTCTAAGAGACTAGGAAGCGTTTTAAAACTGAAAGCTTAAAAAGACTTACATGCTTTCTCTTGGGACTTAAGATAATAACAGGCAGAAGAGCATGGGTTTGTGGATTTAATAATACTCAATAAAAGAAAAACTCAAACAATTTCCCTGTCACCAGCTGCTAATGGTATAGCACATGCAAGAGACCCTGAACAGGAACTATAAGAAGATACCTGCTTAACAGTGCAATTAATCCACCTGTGATTAATAAAGACAATCATCGTAAATCACATGATACATTCTTATCCACAAAAAGGATGGAAAAACAAAAAACAAAAACCAAAAAACCCAATCCGAATTCTTTCCTAAAGTGGTCTCATCTCAAAAAAGTTCACTCAAGCCTCTCCAACTATCTGGTAACCTCAGCGTCTCTTGTGCAAAGAGCAAGGGGGGAAATCTTCCTTTGTCCAGCCACCCCACCCATCCCACAGCAAACCCCTCCTGAGCACAGCTGTGTATCTGAGAGGCCCTGGTGCGAGGAGAGGGGAGCGGTGACCACACTGATGAACAGAACAGAGTCCCTTGCTTTTATTCATTAGGGAACCTAGTGTGCTGAAATAAATAACCGGTTAACAAACATGTGTAATATACTGTTAGGTAGTTATCTTTTCATAAAGTTGAAGGATATGGAGAACAGGATGATTTCTAGAACAGCAGTAAAGGAAGACCTATGTGAGGGGCTCACATCTGAGCACAAACTTCAATGAAGGGAGTGGCAGGTCGTGTAAATATCTGTGGGGTCAGCATTTCCGGCTGAGGGAAAAGGAGAGCAAAGGCAGAAGTGGCTGGGCCAAGTGGAAAACCACAGCAGACCAGCGGGCCTAGGGGAGCAAAGGCAAACTATGGTGGGCTCAGCAAGCCATGGTCAGGACTTTGGATTCTGTTCTAAAAAAGTCACAAGAAGCCAACGGAAGAGATGTCTGATTGATGTTTTAAGAAGGTCAGTTTCAGTTCTGTATGAATAAAAACTAACAAGTGCAATGAATGACCTCCATATCACCCACTACCTAATATTTTTCAGATGCTGTTTGCCACATACTATTTTAAGTAATCTGTGTCTACTAACTCATCTGGCACAACCACATGAGGTAAATTAGTATCATCACCCCCATCTTTATTTAACTGATAAGGAAACTGAGGTCTTGGGGGCCCCTGGGTGGCTCAGTCGGTTAAGTGTCTGCCTTCGGCTTAGGTCATGATCTCAGGATCCTGGGATCCAGTCCTGCATCGGGCTCCCTGCTCAGCGGGGAGCCTGCTTCTCCCTCTCCCTCTGCTCACCCAGACCTCTCGTGTTGTCTCCCTCTCTCAAATAAATAAATAAAATCTTTAAAAAAAAAAAAAAAGTAAACTGAGGCCCATAAAGGCTACTTAGCGTTTTCGGTGTCTAGGACAGAGGAGCAGGGAGGAATGCAGGCAATGTAGCTTCGGAACCCACACAGCTAGCCGCTACTCCAGACTGTGGGCAGGAGGGAGAGAGAGAAGGCGGCGAGCTGGCTACTGCAGCTTCTGGGAGAGAAACCAAAAGGAGGCCTGCCCAGGGTGACAAGGTGTGGGGTGAATTCTGAAGGCAGAAAACCAACGGGATCCACTAATGGATCAGAAGTGGTGAGGAAGAAGAGTCAAGGACGGCTCTGAGGGTCTCTCCCATGGAATAAAACGCACAGGAGTTCGCGCTTTCCAGAAATGGAAATACAAGTGGAGGATGGTTTTAATAACACGCATCCTGGAGGAAGGAGTTTCTCAGCAATGCTCGTGACCCCCCAGAACAGAATCAAGCTGCAGACATCAGGTTGATGCCTCAACATGGGAGCCGACTGTATCAGTCACTTTGAACCTGCCTTCCCAGGAGCCCTTGGGGTATGGGGAGGTACCTGGGGGCGGCCACCGGTGGAGAGCTGCAGTGAAGTAAGAGACCCGACAAGCAGATTCTGCCGCAGCCTCCAACTAGGGCAGCAGTTACCTGCATGTTGGGACATACCTGAGAAGACAGCAAGGCAGGAGTAGGAGTCCTAGAACACGGACAGACAAGCCCCTCCAGCCGTACAAGGAGAGACTACAGGAGAAGGACAGAGCCTAATCACACCCAGAAAAACCACGCTATCACAGAAAATCTGAGGCCCGGGGGGCCGTACTCCTAGATAGATGATCTGGGGAAGGACAAGCCCTGTAGGAAACCTGCAAAGGTCTGGAAGGGTCATGAATTTATGCAAACAACTGCACAGCCCCAATAATGACATAGTGACACTGCATTTAGTAACTGATGCATGTACCGAGACTCTTCCCCATTGGGACCGTAGCAAACATAAACACGTGTATCTCTCGGAACTGGGACTAAGGAGTGCATTTGGGATGAGCCCCGGGGGACGTATGGAAGTGCTGAGTCACCACTATACAGCACACCTGAAACTGAGGTAACCCTATGTGTTAACTAACTGAAATTAAAATTAAAACTTAAAAAAAAAAAAAAGGCATTTCTCTAAGTCTCATGAAATCTAGCAGCTACGAAGATTACAACCAGTACTCATACTTAAATAGTCATCCTTAGCTATGATCTGCATCGTCAAAATTTAAAGTTCCTTAAATGTAACATAGCTTTTCCAGTTTTGAAATAATATTCATGTTCTGTTTCTTAACTGGTAATTTTGTTTTCCTGGTGTCTTTTACATATATGTGCATGACGAAGACTCTGATGTTGCTCGCTTTTAATATGCAACTAACATACTCTTATTCACAATACTTTCAGTAAATTCAGTTTATTTTCTATTAATTTCTTGGTAAAGCAACCGATAACCACTCATTCTCTACTCATAAGATGTGCTCAAACACCTTATTAGTCTAGATGTCATGGAGAGCATTAAAAAATACGGCATTGACAGGAACTTAAATAAAAAGTCTTAAAAACGTGGAAAAATACAGATTTATTTTTATATGTAGATACGGCATACCTACCATATCACCCTACAACAATGGCTGTTATGGTATCTATCTGAAAGGACCTACATGGAAGAGAGAAGAGAGGAGAAAAAAAAGAAAAGAGGAAAGTGGGCGCACACAAAACGAATGATGAACTGAGTAGTATAAATAATAAAAAGAATTTGGAAAAATGTTGGGTAAAATAAAATAAGGGGACGAGGCTTTGAGGTACATATAAGAAAGACCTAAGGTTATCTTTAAAGGACAGATGTGATTTGATACAGGTGAAGAGAAGAAAAGCAAAGTGTCTGAAGATTACAAATACATTGTGTTAAGGGACAGTGGGGTCACTTTTAAGAAGGCAGCTTCTTTATTCTAGGATTTATATGGAAGATATTATGTAACACGCTGCTTGGGTCTGCATGTGGACGTCCCCCCAGATTCACAAGCTGAAATCCTAACCCTCAAGATGATGGTAACAGGAGGGGCCTTTGGGAGGTGCCAAGGGAACGACGGTGGAGCCCGCAGGACTGGGATGAATGTCTTATAAGAGGCCCTGCAGGGATCGCTGCCCCTTCTAACCCTGGAAGACAGTGGGAAGTCGATGGCCATGAACCAGGAAGAAGGCCCTCACCAAAGGTGACCAGCGTGGTGGCCTTGATTTTGGACTTTTCAGCCTCCAGCACCGTGAACAAATAAACTTCTGTGGTTTATGAGCTACCTGCTGTTTTAAACGCAGCCCAAATGGACTAAGACACACCTATGAAGGATAAAACTGTTCCAACAGATTTACGTCAGAGGTACCGGTTCTAAGGCTAAGGAAAGGCACTAGTGTCTATCAAGGAAAATTAAAATGAGACTTATTATAAGGACTGAAGTGATACTCTAGGGCTGTCCTGTCCTTTCTCAGGAGAAGCAGGACGAGGAAGGACTCTGTACTCCTATAAGGTCTGGGGTAGAGGACAGCAAAGAATCTAGGCATTTGCCTGAAAAAGAAACAATGCAATTGCTCCTTTACAATTCTGCGTATGTTCCTAATCTGCCATCTCTTTGAGATGCCAGCTTTAAATATTTCAATTTCCCACTGGGAAAAAGCCTATTTCAACATAAGCAAAACAATTAAATACTATTTTTTCCTTTTTGATATGAAAATATACATGATTGAGGATGTTCTTAAGATAAGAAACACCATAAATTTGTTTTTCACTCGGAGAATAAAAGGAAGGAAGAGGTTTGTGATACCACTTTGGAATCTGAAGACATTTATTTCTGGCATTGGAAGACTTGTATTCAGTGTGAAGCTGAACCAGGAAACTTTAAAAAATTTTTTCCTTTTTGAACAGAATTATTATTATTTTTTTAAAGATTTTATTTATTTATTTGACAGAGAGAGATCACAAGTAGGCAGAGAGGCAGGCAGAGAGAGAGGAGGAAGCAGGCTCCCTGCTGAGCAGAGAGCCCGATGCGGGACTCGATCCCAGGACCCTGAGATCATGACCTGAGCCGAAGGCAGCGGCTTAACCCACTGAGCCACCCAGGCGCCCCTGAACAGAATTATTTTAAAACACTGATTCAAACCTACAAGAACGAAAATTTTACGGGCTATCAAAGTAGTATTTTCCCTGAATGAGGGGAAATGGTGTACTATCTGAAAATTTATCCTATTAAAATGTACTTCCTAGGGGCGCCTGGGTGGCTCAGTCTAAGTGAAGGGTCAGACTATTTTTTTTTTTTTTAAGATTTTATTTATTTACTTGACAGAGAGACAGAGAGAGAGAGATCACAAGTAGGCAGAGAAGCAGGCAGAGAGAGAGGGAGAAGCAGGCACCCCGCCGAGCAGAAAGCCCGATGTGGGGCTCAATCCTAGGACTGGGATCATGACCTAAGTTGAAGGCAGAGGCTTAACCCACTGAGCCACCCAGGTGCCCTGCACCTGACCTTTGAAGCTTCTTCCCCAACTATCCCGAAAGCACATCCACCCACCACTACTGCTGCCTCTGGGTTACATACATCTGTCTCAAATATGAGGAAAAAGAGGTCACCAAAGGAAGTGAACTAAGAATAGGCTGGTATTTACTGCAAGAACAACCAAATTTTAAAACTGCAGACTTCAATTATACCTGTTTAGGTAACTCTCATTTCCAAAAAAATACAATTAAAAACTTTATAAAAAGTCATGTATTTTGTTCATTAGGGTGGGAGGGGTAATGGAGATCAATCTAGGTACATTAAAAATTTTACATCTCAACTTAGTTGCTAAAACTTTAATATTATCAATAAATATCCCACCATAAATGCCTCAGACTGTGTGTTTTGGGAGGTACATTTTTCAAACCCATGTCATGACAAAAATGAAACTCACACTGATAAACAGTATGCGGCAAGAAGGACAAGGACAGTTTCTCTCAGTTCAGACCTCCAGTCCACACGAGGCAATGAAGCCTGTTCAGAGATCAGCACTGCCTGAACGAACTAATTCCAGTAGAAACAGAAGACTCTGAGGAGGCCCTGAGAAAGCACCATGAGATCACAGCCAAGTGTACAGATGAAGCCATATTTGAACGAAGCGGAAAGGAAGTATGTAAGCTGTAGAGAGGGTATTTCAAACAGAATGAATTATGTAAAGCAAGTTCTAAACATGAGAAAATACAGAACCATTTGGTGACAAGGAATATTCAGATTTGCTAATAAGCCCAGTTCTCCAGAAGGGGGAAGAAAACTGAAAAGGTGAGAGGGGTCAGCCTGGGGACACACCTGAGTGCCTTCTTATTCTACAGGGAGAGGAAAGCCAGCACTGTGAAGCAAGGGAGCGACATGATGAGAACTGTGGGTCAGACACAGGGTCAAGCCGGAGGGAAGAAGCCTTTGGGAAAGGGGGTGGGGAAAAACAAGACAAAAAACAAGATCAGGGACACCTGGGTGGCTCAGTGGGTTAAAGCCTCTGTCTTTGGCTCAGGTCATGATTTCAGAGTCCTGGGCTCAAGCCCCACATTGGGCTCTCTGCTCAGCAGGGAGCCTGCTTCCTCCCCTCTCTCTGCCTGCCTCTCTGCCTACTTGTAATCTCTGTCAAATAAATAAATAAAATCTTTAAAAAAAAATCAGACAGAACCCAAGTGTTACAGACAAAGGCAGCAATCTGATGTAGGGGAGGGGCTTTGGGAATGGTAGGGAAAGAGGGAGCAAGAGCTGAGTGGAATGGGGAGGGGTCATGGCCATGAGATAAGGGAGGGGACTTCGTAAGTACTTTCATAGTCGGGACAGGGGATGTGGCTGAACAGAAGATGGTTTCTGAGAGTCTGTGCCTGGTTAAGAGTAACAGACCATTAACGGAAGCAGGGAGCACGGGCTGGGGGAGGCCAGTTCAATTTTTGGACATTTTGGACATCTGCCATGCTGGTGGACCCTCTGTGTGGAGATGTCCAAGGGCGGCTGGAACGCAAGTCATGGCTGGAGATGCAGACTCCGAAGCCATTTTCACATGGGATAGCAGGAGCCATGTGGCTGCTAGAGACTGCCAAATACCAGAGTGTAGGGAGAGAAGAGACCAGAGGATAGGTTCTTAGGGAACAAACTCATTTAGAGTAAAAATGGATTAAACTTTGCTTTCCTGATCACAGCAAAACCAGTTTAATAACCAGGCAAAAGCTGACTAATCGTAAATAATAAATACGCAGTACAAAACCACAGGACCACAAGGGCATTCAGCTTGTTTCTGTAAAATGTTTTAAGAAACTTCTTGCCATTATAAATAACACTGCAATCAACAACAGTTCTGTAGATCTGTCACTGTAAACATCCTCAAGGCCTCCCTAAAATTAAATTCCTACAAGTGAAATTATAAGTCTTTAAATGTTTTTATTGCCACAATGTTCTCCTGAATGGTTCTATCAGCTGATACTCCCGCCAGCTCTGCAGGAGTAGACACATCCTTCCCACTCACTTGCCAATCCTGGCTGAATTTTATTCTTCTAAAAACTATGTAATTTTTTTGGTAAAAATATTAGGTAAAAATCTGTATCACTATTTTAGTTATATCTCAATTTGTGAAAGCAAACATTTTTCGTATTTTTATTGGCCATTTGGTTCTTATTAACTGCTTACTCACATCCTTTACTCACTTTCCTCTTGGGCTGGTCATCCTTTTCTACCGATTTTTTTTTTTTTAAAGATTTTATTTATTTATTTGACAGACAGAGATCACAGTAGGCAGAGAGGCAGGCAGAGAGAGAGAGAGAGAGAGAGAGAGAGAGAGAAGCAGGCTTCCTGCGGAGCAGAGAGCCCGATGCGGGGCTCGATCCCAGGACCCTGAGATCATGACCCGAGCCGAAGGCAGCAGCCCAAACCACTGAGCTACCCAGGCGCCCCTTTTCTACCGATTTTTAAGAGCTCCTCAGCTACTAGCCTTCCATCCTGTGACATGACAGCAATTTCAACATTTTTACTGCACTCCTACAGAATACTTTAATACAATATAGTTATTATTTGTGCAGGAAGGCAGAGTATAACCATATTAATTATTGACATAAACTAAAGTTTTAAAAAGTCCAAGAGACTTTCTGACTATATTCATAGGAATGTGAAAAATGCAGGGGAAAAAAAGCAAAGATAATAAATAGCATTGTTCCAAATTATTCCCCAAGTGGCCCAGGAATGATGGACAGTTTGAACACCACACAACTACCTTCCTTACTGGGCCCTCATTCTAGCCCAAGAGAAAAGAACTTCTATATACATTTGAAAATCAACTTGCTTAAGGGCAAAGCTTCCAAGAGGCAATGTGATCTAGAGATATATAATGATGCCTTATTAACTCTCCCTTTTCGGAACTGTAGTTACATACTTTATAAATTAGGAAGCCATCTGGTGAAGCTGTTTCTATTTGAGCTGTCTAAGCCCTACTGTCAGAACAGAGACCTATAATTTGCTAACCTTGGTTCCAATCTCACCAGCTACACACAACCCTTCCCTGGGCTCCTAAGTGGGGCTCTGTATTTATGCCACTCACTGCCCCCGCCCCCAGCCTGCCCCCACTAACCACAAACTTGAGGAGGAGGACAGAGCAACCTCTCTCCCATGAGGGCTGGGGATCCCAGGCAGGCCTCAGCTTGATCCCCACCCAGGGAGTGGCGTGATTTCATTCGAGCCCATGCCAGGAGGTATCACTGGTAAGACACATACTCAGACAGCTAGGGTAAACCTGTTATGTTATTAATACAGCTCCCTGGCAGAGTATGCAATTTAGCATTAAAAGAGAAACAAAAAGGGAACAAACAAAATACTCAGCTGTTTCACATTACAAACATCTGCTTCAGCACTTCCCTTGGCCTCCTGAGCCGGCACTGCACTCGGCACGGGGATACAGGGATGTGCAGTTCAACACCTGTTTCAATCCCAGAGTCCAGAAGAGAGGTGTGATTTTAAACTCTTCTTTATACATTATTTCAGCACAGAATACAATGCATATTTACTTATTTTAAATGGACTGGAGGGCATAGATTAGTGGTTCCTGACATGCCTCCTGGAGCAGGAGGTTAACATCTGCAAAACCCCTATGGAGATACATAATCACTAGTTAATGCTGAAGATGCTGATAAAAAATCTCACTCCAGGGGTGTCTGGGTGGCTCAGTCAGTTAAGTGTCTGCCTTTGGCTCAAGCCATGATCCTGGCGGCCCCCTGCTCATGCTCTTGCTTGCTCTCTCTCAAATGAAAAACAAGCAAACAAAAAATCTTTAAAAACCAAACAAACCAAAAAAAACCAACTGTCACTCCAGTGGGATAAGCCCAGTTTTCTCTTCTCTGTTCAAATCCAGAGGGTATGGTAGCTTGCCTAACAGATACCAGAAACGACTACAGTAGAAAAGAGTGGTGTTCAGGATATGTGGTTTGGCTCCAGGTATCACAAAGGGGACCGCTGCTCCTGCGTGAGCACATGTATACGACTCTAATGAACCCTGTGGCGTATATATTTGGAATGTACCCCAGGCCTTGGAATTATTGCTGGTTCTGTGATTAGTTCCCTATCAGGGAATTTTGTTGTCTGATCCCAAGAAGGTTAAACTGAATCCTACAACCAGAATAGCACTTCTGCCTGGAATAAAACTCTCAGAAAAGGTACCTGCTAGAGTTCCTAAAAAATGGGGATGAGGGACTTTATCCAGTTTAGAAAAGTTTGTAAGACTAAGTTTGCACTGAGGCACCTGGGTGGCTCAGTGGGTTAAAGTCTTTGCCTTCAGCTCAGGTCATGATCCCAGGGTCCTGGGATGGAGTCCTGCATCGGGCTCTCTGCTCAGCAGGGAGCCTGCTTCCTCCTCTCTGTCTGTCTGCCTCTCTGCCTACTTGTGATCTCTGTCAAATAAATTTTAAAAGAAAGAAAAAAAGAAAAAAAAAAAGATTATGTTTGCGCTTACTGGCTAATACGTGTTTGTATGTGTGGCAGAGCTCCAACTGAGTTCTGCTTTCACAGTAACATGCCTTTTGAAGATTTTATTTATGTGACAGAGGGAGACACAGCGAGAGAGGGAATGCAAGCAGGGGAGAGGGAGAAGCAGGCTTCCTGCTGAGCGGGGAGCCTGATGCGCCCCAGCAACATGCCTTTTGAAAGTCAGGTTTGGGGACAGTAGATCCGTCATCCTCACTTCCCTATACCTTGCAAACATGCGCAGTATCTCTCAAAAAGAACCTACTACTCAAACAACTGCAAGCTGGATCATAACAGGTGATATCGTGCAGAAGTATCCAGGCCAGTGGGGTAAACACAACAGTCGCACTCACACAAGGTAGCCAGACAGCCAAGATGATGAATGCTCTCACAGGAACCGGTGTCAGAAAAGACTATGCAGTCAGAGTGACAGAGGAACACAATTTTGAAGGATAAAAATACAAGTTTTCCAGAGTAGGGGAAGATTCCCAGTAAAGGGAACAGAACAGTTGGAAAAAGCAAGAACGAACATGGCACCCCGAGAGAAATGCCAATGGGTAAACAGTGTTGGAAAAGGAAGTACGCAGTGCAGAGCAGCTGGAGACAGGGCAGAAAAGACAGGCAGGGACAGGGCAGAAAGGCTCTTACTGACTTGCTGGGAAGCTCTGTTTCATAAGCTCGTGTAACCAAATGTGTTCAGCAAGAATCACTTGGTGATACATGACGCCCAACCCCTCCACCTGAAATCATCATGCAGTGGTACAGGATGATCCCAGGTACAGACCTGGGATCTCGGAATTTTAAACAAACACTCCAAAGATTCGGAGTAGCAGAGGGCCAAACCCAGTTATCGGTAGCAAAATAAGCCAATTTCAATCTTACCAACGTCACTTGGGCTACTGGTAGGAAACAGATGGGATGGTGTGGGATCAGGGGTTACCCAGAGGTGAGAGACGAGAGCCTGAATGGAGGGGAGTGGGACTGCGGGGATCAAGACAGCCGCAGCAAAGTTAAGAATGTGAAAGACAGATTTGGGGGTAGTGAGACAGAAGCCAGAACTCACTGAACAACAAAACAACAACAGCAACAACCAGGGCATCTGGCTGGCTCGGTCACAAGAGCAGGCAACCCTTGATCTCAGAGTCATGAGTTTGAGCCCTATGCTGGGGGTAGTTTACTTAAAAAAATAAAGAAACAACTACCACAACTTAAAATATATCCACTATTTGTTCACTGAGCGAATATTTTCCAAGCACCTACTATATGCCAGGCACTTTTCTAGATCTTAGGGATACGACAATGGACAGAACAAAAAAGTGACTGCCTTTAGGCAATACATATTCCAGTAGAAAAAATGACAAACTAATTACATCAGCATTGAGTATAAAATATAGTCTGTTCAAAGATCAACACTACAAGAAAAAGCAACAGGAGTGGGGAATACAAGGCTGGGGCATAATTATCAACAGGGCTGTCAGGTCAACCTCATGGAGAAGTTGACATCTGAGAAAATGTTAAGAGATGAGGAAGTGAATGTTCCATGCACACCTTGCACCTGACATGTCTGAGGAAATGGAAGGTCAGTGTGGCCAGAGAGGAGAGCAAAGCAGGGGAGACTGGGAGATGAGATCAGAGAGGCAAGGGTTGGGGACACAAATCACCTAGGGTTTCAGGGACCACCATAAAGACGAAGCAGAAGGGGAAGTCACTGGTGGGTTTTGAGTAGTCAGGCTGCCATGTAGAGCAGAGACCGGCAAACTACAGCCAAGTGTCCTTGGAAGTAACATGTTATTGGAACACTCCTTCGTTTACATTTTGTATGGCTGTCGTCACGTTACAACAGCAGATCTGAGCGGCCATGATAGAGACTGTGGGTCCTAAAATGTTTACCTCTTGGCCCTTGGCAAAAAATGTTTACTGACCCCTGGTGCAGAAAATGGAGAGAAGGCAGCAGGAGTGGAACACTAGTGAGGAGGCTACTTGTACTACACCAGGTGAGGGACGACTGCTTGGGCCACGGTGGTAAGAAGCGACTGGATGAAAAAGCAGGACTTCCAGAAAGACTGGCATGGGCTGGGCTGTGAGAGGCTGACTCTTAAGATTCTGGCTTGAGAAGCTGGAAAACTGTAATTACTGTAAACAGATGAAGACAGCAGGTGAGGGTGGGGGCATGTGGGAGATCAGAGGTTCGGTTCTGAACATGTTCAGTTAGGTACGTAAAGCACTGTTGGAGGAAGGCAGTCCCTGCTTTTAAAAGACCTTAAATTCTAGTGGGACAGAAAGGAAAACTAGAAATTTCAACACAACTAACAGTAAAGAGGACCAAGGCAGGCACGGGATACTATTCCATGGCAAGGGAAGTTGGGGTCAGAGAAAGCTTCTTAAAAAATGGGCCTTGAGGGGTGCCTGGGTGCCTCAGCAGGTTAGGGCCTCTGCCTTCGGCTCAGGTCATAATCTCAGAGTCCTGGGATCAAGCCCCGCATCGGGCTCCCTGCTCAGCAGGGAGCCTGCTTCCTCCTCTCTCTCTCTCCCTCTGCCTGCCTCTCTACCTACTTGTAAAATAAATATTAGAAAAAAGGGGGGGGGCCTTGAAAGAAGAGTATGAATTAGCCAGGCAAAAGAGGTCAGGGAGATTGTTCCAGGAGAAGAAAAAGTCCTAGACGAAGACAATAGACAGCATGGTGTGTGTGCGCATGTCTCATGTGTAACTGCAAGCAAGGGGGAGCCTGAAGCACCCAGCAAGTAGTGTGACAGATGATATCCAAGGCCACCCCCTTGGAAGTTTAGTGTTCCCTGATAATCAATTTGGACTTTATCTCAGGGGTAAGAGGGAGCCACAGAAGAGTTTTGAGCAGGGAAGTGACTTATCAACTCTAAGTTCTCATTCCCTTGAGTGGGTGACTGCAAGGCACGTTGCTGAAGCACAGCTAGAAGTCACAAGCCTGCTTTTCTTCCTGGAGCTGGAAAACCACAGCTATTTCCTTTTGTGGGGTACTCTCCAAAGGAATGTTTGTGTTTTGTTCTTAGTTTGATATTCTTGATGCAGAATCAATGCAACAATAATAAAGAGTGGATTTTTTTAAATTTCCCAAAATGAATGAACGCACTCAAATGAAGTGCTTCAAAGTGTCAACTTGGCCCTAGCCCTACTGCTGGGAGAGATATTCAGTAATTGCTAATGTGCTTCTTTCAGTTTAGGACTTAAATGGGCACAGAATGGGACTCCTTCTTAGCTGAAAAGACTGGTCACTAAAAACACACAAATCAGACCCTTAAGAAATCAGTAAGTCCAATAATGAACTGAGTCTTTCAGTAATAACAGTAAGGATAATGATGATAATGATGATAATAATAACAGCATAGCTCCCTTTGCGGACAGATAACCAGAGACTTCTGGAACATGTTTGTGGTGTGACCAACAGAGATTCCAGCCACGGCCCTTGTAGGAGAATGGATTTATTTTATGGGACTTTAGTTTACAGAACTTGCATCTGGGGCAGCTCTCTTCAGTCCTGCCACCCTCGACCTCCAAGTGATGCTGCGAAGTCCTGTCTCCATTTTACCGGCAGTGCCGAAGCACGCTCTCTGCAGAGCCGTCACTCTACCGCACAGACGTACAGTTCCTGCAAGCACCAGATCTGGTCCCAGAAAACAATGATGGACCTGTTTCAAAGAACATTAACTTCTACTCCGTCTTTACCACTTTGAACGAGTTTAATGTTCATTGCTTTCTGCTGAATTACTTATAAATCGCCATACCTAGACACCCCTGTAGTATTTATTTTCTGGGTTTCCCCCATCAGATTTTGGACTCCTACAGAACATGAAGCAGATCTTATTAATCTGTGGCCAAATACAGGTGCTCATACCTCTGTTGAGTCAATCAATTAATGATTAATAGTAGAGAGAAAAGGGAGAGTAACTTCGACAATTTTAATATGATTTATTATTTTTTCTTCTGCCATCAGCTGTGGAAGTGGCTTTCTCAGCAGTGCCCAGGGTGAGCACCGGAAGACCATCGTGAAAAGACATCATCTGCACTTTAATACAAAATGCAAGTTGAGTTTTACCATCTTCTGCTAAAAGTTGACAGGATGACAAAAATAATACACATACATTATACACATGTGTGCGTGTGTACATACGCACAGAGGTGTAGTTACTAAATTACGCCAATAGACTGGTTTTCATTCAGTACCACATGGCTTTATTTTGGGGCTAGGTACAGCTTATCTTTAAGAATGTTCCAAGTAGGAGGCGCCTGGGTGGCCCAGTGTGTTAAAGCCTCTGCCTTCAGCTCAGGTCATGATCTCAGGGTCCTGGGATCAAGCCCCACATCGGGTTCTCTGCTAGCGGGGAGCCTGCTTCCCGCCCCACCCCCTGCCTGCCTCTCTGCCTACTTGTGATCTCTGTCAAATAAACAAATAAAATCTTAAAAAAAAAAAAAAAAGAATGTTCAAGTCAGGGAGCATGGCAGGCTCAGTCAGTAAAGCATGTGACTCTTGATCTCAGGGCTGTCCGTTCAAGCCCCACGTGGGGTGCAGAGCCTACTTTCAAAAAGGATGTTCAAGTGTACCTAGTGAATGGTTGCGGAAAAGAATCTAAATAGAATACAAAATTTTCATAGCAAGCATTAAGAAGTTAAGTTGTCTAAGCCTTCACAACTACGGACTTGTAGACATCTTGCCAGGAACCGGGAACCTCCAGTGTCTGTCTCGAGCCCGTGTCCCCATAGCCCATCAGAACAAATGTCTGTACCAGTCTGCTGCTTCTCCCCAGCTCTTCCAAGCCACAGGCTTCTTTGGGCCCCAGTTTTCTGCTGGCCCAGGCTTAGTCTTTCTGTCACAATGTTTACTGAATCCTCTTAAAACCTCATCTACCCTGCTCATCGGATCAATATTACGTGTCAGTCCGCTACAGGTCAAGTTCCACAGACTGTCATTCAATATTATGTCTAAACAGGCTATTTCTTCTTATTATGTTCCATTAGCCAGCATACAGTACATTTTTAATTCTGATGTGGTGCTCAGTGACTCATCAGTTGCATATAACACCCAGGGCTCATCACAGCACATGCCCTCCTTAATACCCATCACCCAGTTACCCCATCCTCCTCCCCCGCCCTTTTGTAACCCTCAGTTTGCTTCCCGGTGCCCAGACGCTCTCATGCTTTGTCTCCCTGATTTCTTCCCATTCAGTTTTCCCTCCCTTCCCCTGCAGTTCTCCACGTTATTCCTTATGCTCCACACATGAGTGCAACCATAAGATGACTGTCTTTCTCTGTTTGACTGATTTCACTCAGCACAATAAATGTGCTGTTGATAGGAGAGGAAGTTGTGTTTTGGTCCTAGGTGGGGCTCAGGGACTCTCTAAGCAGAGCGACTCACCGGCCCTAAGATAGTAACTGAGGAAGGACGCTCTAAGGACAGGAATTTGAAGAGAATGTTGCGAGTCTTAAGGTGGAGTGTTAAAGGTCAGGCTCCCCTTTTGCATATAATTTGAGAGACTTTTAAGTAAACTAATTATGAAGAACCAACCAGATACATTTGAAAGAGTCTTGAGGAAAATCCTCCCCCATGTGTGATTGATGGTAAGGTGGGAACTGAGCGAAGTGACCATTCACTTCTTAGAATCCCCATCCACGCCTGTGTCAGCAAGGAGGAGAGCCTACTCTCTTTAGCCTCTGGCCAGTTAAACTAGATTTCTAAAAGATTCTATTTATTTATTTGACAGAGAGAGAGATCACAAGTAGGCAGAGAGACAGGCCCAGAAAGAGGGGGAAACAGGCTCCCTGCTGAGCAGAGAGCCCGATGTGGGACTCGATCCCAGGACCCTGAGATCATGACCTGAGCCGAAGGCAGCGGCTTAACCCACTGAGCCACCCAGGTGCCCCTAAAGCTACATTTGTATCAATGATTTTGAATGAATGAGCATAACTGTTCTGAGGAGGAGAAGCTGAGGTAAGTGCACTTTACAGGAAACCCACCACCAAGGACTGAGTATCACTGTGTGCCAGTCACCTCACGAAGAACTTTATGTTTATTCTTTCACTTAATTCTCAGAATCCCTGTGAGGCAGGTATTATGCTCACTATGTGGCGTAAGCTACGCAGGGGGATAAGATGGTTTAGCAGAAAAGATACCTTAAAAAAAGAAGACAAAACAAAAAACCAAGGCATTCTGGTTGATCCTAAATTTCAACTAGCCACTGGGTTGCTGCTAAAAAGCTCCAGCCCCATTAAGCTACATTAAATAGCAGGACGAGACTCCATATTTCCCAGGCCCTATTCGCTTCTGAGGATACAACAGAGAGTATTTTTTTTTAAATGGCCAAAGTGCTGAGGGCAATGTCCAGTAAGGAACAGGACAGGATGTGAACAGGTTTAGCCTGGAGAAGACACATTCCCTGTAGACCGTAATCTCCAGAATATAGGGGCTGAGTCACATAAAAATAGCACCACATTTTATGCAGTGTTTTCCAGCTTGCAAAATGGCTTTTACTTTCCCCAAAGGCAGCCTGAAAGAAAGGCGGCACACTGAGATTCAGAAGACCGGGATGTGAAGCCTGACTGCCTGCGCTCAAATTCCAGTGCTGCCCTTTCCGGGCTGCGTCACTCTGGACAAATCATTTAACTTTTCTGAGCCCCACTTCCCTTATCTGTAAAGGGAAAATAACAACGGTATACCTGCATGGTGAACGAACTAGTACCCAAAACAGTGATTAAAAACACTGCCTACACCATAGTTAATGGTAGCTACGACAGACACCTGCGGGGCACTGGATGGACGCCAAGCTTCCAGAACTGTGTCCTCTTTCAAAAAATTAGGATTATCACTACCTACTTGTGAGTAGATAAGGCTATGAATTAAATAATGCAAAAAAGGAAAGTGTTCTGTAAATCTTAATGGCTTTGTTCTTTCACAAACACCTTCACTATAATCTCTGAGAGCCTACTATGTACCACGCACTATGCTAAGCATAACCTGTACTATTATCTCATTTAACCCTTCCCACAGCTATAGGAAATGTCTACTTCTACTAGCCTCGCTTTACAGACAAGGAAAAGGCCTTGGGGTGGCTAGTTTACACGGGGCTCAGAGCTAAGTGGTCAGCAAGACTGAGGACCCAGGTCTGCTGGACTTTGTATAACCCAGCTTACAGCCTCTGCTACGTGGCTTTCCATACACATTCCTGCATTTACACATCTCCGCAGTTGGCAAAATGCCTCAGACGTGTAAGCTGTTCAATAAAGTCCCTTAGTCAAATAAAAGAATGTTAGCTCTCTTCCCCCGGTATGAGCATTGTAAGGAAAGAGGAGCTGTAGTAAAGCCTCTACTCCAAGCGCCCGCCACTAAGTGTGCAGAGATCCGACATCGCCACACCTGAGCCATGTTTCTTCATTTCTAAAATAAGGAACCTGAACTGTTCAGACTTCCAATCTGGTTCCAAGACAATATGGTTCCATCTGGCAATACTACCCTTTTAAAAATATTCTACTTATTTATTTATTTGGGAGAGAGTGAGTGAGAGAACACAGGCAGGGGTAGGGACAGAGGGAGAAGCAGAGTCCTGGCTGAGCAGAGAGCCTGACGTGGGGCTCGATCCTGGGACTCCAGGATCATGACCTGAGCCAAAAGCAGATGTTTAACTGACTGAGCCACCCAGGTGCCCCTCATCTGGCAACACTTCTGACAGAGCATTCTAAAGACTCTAAAATTTCAAATTGAAAGAGCCCATAAGGGTCTGTCCCACACTCTTCAGACATGGGAATCCCCAAAAGACAAAAATCTGGGTTTCCCAATCGATTTCCAAACCTACATTGCTTCTTTCGTAAATACACAGAACAGACAGTTCAAACAGGATTAAAGGAAATAAACTGGCATCACAAAGTCCAAAAATAATGGGTTCCAAAGTTAAACAGTACCTAGTAAATTGTATATTCTAGAAACTCAAACTAACTAAATAAAAACTTGTTTTATTGGTCACTACAAAACACCAGGTTTCATTGCTTAAAATACCACCTCAAAGACACATTAAGATACTATTTCCTAATTTTGTGAATACCCAATTCTGATAAACAGGCAACCTCAGAATAAATTATTTTGATAATAGAAGCCTTGCAGTAGCACTAACTACCTTTTGAAAGAGTTTTTAAGGACTTTATTTATTTATTTGAGAGAGAGACAGAGCACGAGAACAGAGAGGGTCAGAGGGACAAAGAGACTCCCCAACGAACAGGGAGCCCAATATGGGGCTCAATTCCAGGACTCTGGGATCATGACATGAGCTGACGACAGATGCTTAACTGACTGAGCTACCCAGGAGCCCCTAATTAGTTTTTAAAAAAAATTTTTTTTGAAAGAGTGTGCAAGAGTTGGGGGGGAGGCAGTGGGGTGGCAGGGAGAGACAGAGGAAGAGGGAGAAAGAATCTTATGACGAATCCCTGCTGAGCAGGAAGCCCAATGTGGGGTTCATCCACAATCCTGAGATCGCATCCCTTTGGGGTGAATACTGTTGTTATGCCCACCCTGTTTGGATTTTAGTTGGAGCCCCTTGTAAAGAGAAGCTCTCTTCCTATGTACATCTCTAGGATGTACAGCTAAAGCTATCATGGCCAACTTGCTGTATCATGAAGAAAGCTTGCAAGAGAAGAACCAACAGAAAAGAAGAGCAAAGAGAGCACGTTTTGATAATATGATTTGCGCCCTTGGTTCCAACTGTGCCAGAGGATGAGTCTTAGAATCTAATAATCATGGGTACCAATAAATTTCTTTTTTGGTTGCTCAAGCCCATTTAAGGGATTTTTCATTTTGTTTTTGACATCTGCTTCTGAGATCTAACATGTCTGGCACCAGTCACCTCCCAGAAGCTGGTGATCAAGGATGTAGTAAGAGTTCTACCATGAAGGGCATGGATTTGAAATCAGCAACATCTGGGTTCTCATCCTGGTTCTACCACTCACTAAACAGGTGAACCATGGGCAATCTGTTTAGGCCTATCTCCTCAACTGTGAGGGGATTTGATACCTGCCTCAAAGGGTCCATTAAGAGGGGTACCTGGCTGGCTTGGTCTGAAGAGCATGCTACTCTCCATCTCCAGGTCATGGGTTCGAGCCCCATGGCAGAGACAGAGATTACTTAAAAATAAAACAAATAAATAGGGGCACCTGGGTAGCTCAGTCAGCTGAGCATCTGGCTCTTGGTTTCAGTTCAGGGTATGATCCCAGGATCCTGGGATCAAGCCCTGTGTGGGGTTCTGCGCTCAGTGGGAAGTCTACTTGAGGATTCTCTCCCTCTTCCTCTGTCCTCCCCCTGCTGCCGCTCTCTGAAATAAATGAATAAATCTTTAGATAAATAAACATTAAAAAAGTAAAACAGGTTGATGGGAGGATAAATGTGGCAATGCTTTATAAACTCCTCAGCCTTCCACCTGGAGGGAGTAACGCTCAATTAGAAGTTATTATTATGTCATTGATCTCAAGTCGATCCTCATATCTGACATGAGTCCCATGTCTGTATTTCCAGTGTTACCTACACAGTCACCTATGCTCAAATTTAACATTGCCAAGTCTCCTCTTAACCCATCTCCACACTGTCCCTTCTCTCCACTTGCCCTTCCAAAAAAAAACCCTCATGAGAGATCAGTTCTTCACCAATTAATAAGTATGTGTTCCTGGGATCCTAGGAGTCATTCTAGAGACTGATCCTTCTTCCCTGTTAGCCAATCCATGCCCGAGTCCCGCTAAATCTCTGTAGCCTGACAGGAAAGAAAGTTCCTCTTCCTGGTGGATAAGAACAAGGGCAGGCTCCCTCCCACTCCCGGATGTACTTTCTCACTGGCTTTTTGAGGAGACCTCCGGTCCTCTTACCCCTTCTAACCCTCACCTTTCTCCTTTTGGCTTCATCTCTTTCCAGATCCAGGACAGAGGCCATACCAGCCCTCTGTACGTTTTCCTTCACCTCACCCTTAACACTAGCAAGTTTAAATGAATCCGATCCTCGTAGCTCCTGCACCCAAGCTACCAAGCACCACTGCAGGCTGTCTCAGCTGTTATTTCAGTGCCAACATTTTAACTCACTAGATGGAGATGTCCCCTATTTATCTCAGGTACTTAAGGCAACCACGCAGAAACTTTCTCAGCTTCTTCCTCCCATGTGTCTCAATGCATCTAAATGTAAAAGCCCCATCGTCTCATTCCCCTTATCGGAATGGCTAGTGTGTACCCGATACACAGTGTGGTGATGAAATAGAAGATGTGTCCTTTCCCCTGTGCAGGGCTGACCCTGCCTCCTACAGTGATTCTGAAATGTTAACATGCACACACATCACCCAGGGATCTTACCGAAAATATATACTCTGATTCAGGAGGTTAGAGGCTGGGGCCTGACATTATGCATTTCTCCCAACAAAACAAGGTGGCTGGTCTGAAGTAACATTCAGAAAAGCAGGATCTAGATTCCATCCTGTTCCATCTCCTCAGAGACAGTTTACTCCAAGTCAATACCTTTATCCCTGACTCTTCAGCTGCTCCTTGCCCCAGCATATAACATACCTGTCTCTTCTACTTTAAAACAAACCCTCCTCTGCTATTAACTGCCATCCAGTATTTTCAACTGCTAGGCTCCATAGTTTCTAGGAAGTACAGTTTATGTCAGTGGTTCTCAAACTATCTTGGTCCACAGAGTAATTAATGTCTCAACAATTTTTTCATGACACTTGTAAGCCAAAAAAGTATTTATTAATTCTCTTGATTAAGTAGTACAGGCCAAACCACTTGGCAGGTAGGAAGGTCCTAACAATTTTGCACCTCGGGGGCCTGCGTAACTTTTCCAACCCTGGAATCAGACTGGACACAACAGCCTCATTTCCTGCCTTGCTGTTATTTTTAGGCAGCACTTACTTTTTTATCAAAACGAGTACTGAAAACCTAGGTTCCAAAGGCATGACATCAAGCAAAGGAATACAGTGATTTAATACTGTACCATCCAAGAGATGCTGCCATATTTCCCTTGAAGTTTAAAAATATTCCAAGGCACCCCTGTGAGTCTGCGGCAGTGCGCTGGGGGGCCCGATGCACATTGAGGGAACTGTGGGTCTGGGCAGTCCTCGGAATAGCAGCATCCCCACTGCCGGCGAGGTGGCTGGAAATGCATGATCTGGAGACTTCCCCCAGACTCAGTGACTCAGACTACTTCCACAAGATCTCCGAGTGACTGAGACAGCACTAAAGCTTGAGAAGGCTGGTCTACAGTCCCTGCTGCCATCTTCTCATTTCTACTGTTCCCACTCAACTCACCGCATTCCAACGGACGCCTCACCAACTCCCGTAAGTCCCAAATTATAACCTCCCCCGCCTTTTTAATAAAAGCAACACATGTCTTCCAATTCCAATCCTAACGAACCCTGTCTGTTGTGTCTGATACTAGAGATCTTTTTGTACCTCTATTCTCCCTTGGTTTCAAAAACAGTCTTCCGGTTTTCTTCTTTTTCTGCCAATACTACCTACCCCCACCCTTCTCCACCGGTGTTCTGTTTTCCCCTAAGGCTTCTGTGATTAGCATTACGCTTGCTCTGTAAAACGCTCCCCTCAGAGGACTGCTTTGGATCCTGTGGTTTTAGCAACCATCTATATGTCAACCGCAACAGTCCAGATGGCGCTCTCGAGTCTTAGACCTCTAAAACCAACTTCTTGTATATACAGCCCACAGGCAAAGGAAGCTCCACTATGCTGAAACACCTTACTTGCCTGTCTACCCTGGCCTTCAGGTGCTCTTCTTCATAAACCCTTTCCTTTCCCCTCTCTATGTCCCTTCCCTGACACAACAGATCAAACGGAACATCCTTGCTTTGACTCCAATCTGTCTCAATCTCTCCATCTTTGTTACCCCATCTTAAAAGAGGTCCTTATCATTTGCCTGGGTTCATGTAACAGCCTCCTAACTCGTCTCCCTGACTCCGGGATGGCCAGCTCTTGCTCCAAATTTTTCTCTATGCCCCACTCAAGTTAGCCTTCTAAAATTAAAATCTGGGGTCACTGCCTTCCTCTAAATCCTTCAATGGCTCCAATGCCTAGCAGCACTTTTCAAACTTTTCCAAAAAACTGCAGGAGAGTTTGCAGATACAGATCTAAGCAGCTCACCACAAGCAAGATACTTCTTGAAAGGCTCAGTTTCATCTCCAATAGTCCTTTCAATTTTACATTCTAGTCCAGGGGTAGCTTACTTATGCTATTCAAAGAATCCTTTAAAATTACTTACCAATTAAAACTACTTAACTTTTTCCATATGTTAAGGGAGTAAAACTGACACTCAAGGAAGGTACACTGGTTACCTGTGGTTTCAAATATTCTTTGGCACAATGCCACCAGGCCAGGGGTTGGCAAACTACAGTCTGCAAGCCAAATCTGGCCCCCTCACCTCTTTTTGTAAATAAAATTGTACTGGAACACAGCCAAGTTCAGTCATTTATGTATCATCTATAGCTCTTCTCAAAGTACAACAGCAGAGCTGAGAGATGCAACAGAGACTATGTATACCACAAACCCTAAAATACTTACTATCCCGCCCTTTGAGAAAGTCTACAGATCCCTGTCCTTAAGCTAGGACTGTGTTTTACTTATCTTTATGCCCCAGCACAGGTCTAGAGAAAGTACCAAGGAAATATTTAATTTGAGGCATTAGAATACTGCCAGGAAGATTTCCAAGGCCCCATAAGGGATGTGCCCACAAAGCTGACGTTGAATACGTCCAAGCCCTAAGGAAGACACACAGGGCCAGCAGTGTTCCTGCCTCACCCAGGGGACTTAGAACGGCTGAGATGAGGCAGGGAAAATAGTATCCTACTCTATGGAGGTCATTACACGTTCCAAAGAAATTGACGGGCCCATGAGACCTAAAGCTGCCTTCCCAAAGAACTTCATACAGTTCCGTATCACTAACACGCAGGACTGGTTGCGTCGAAGAGTTAGGAGTGAACACTGAGAGCAGCTGCTAGGAGAACTAGTCTTTCTGGAGCCTATGCAACCACATCACATTTTTCTTCTCCAAATGGTGGAAAGCAAAATGCTTAACACCAAAATATTTTAATGAAGGCTAAGAAAGTGGAGCACTAGGAAGACTGTCTATCCTACCTTGCAATCAATATTAAAAAAGAGAATCATCTGAAGAAATACTGTATAGAGTGGTCATTAGAGAGGGAGGCATGGAGGGAAAAATAGTAAGGAAGGATGCTTACTCTAGGACCTTGACCAACAAAAGAACCACGAGATGCCCTAAAAATCATGGCATTTCCCAGGAATACGAAATAGTTCCATTTGCTAAAATAAAGAATGTAGGGTGCCTGGGTGGCTCAGTTGGTTAAGTGTATCCCTTCAGCTCAGGTCATGATCCCAGGGTCCTGGGATCGAGCCCCTCATTGGGCTCCCTGCTCAGTGGGGCATCTGCGGTCCCTTTCCCTCTGCCCGCCCCCACCTCTGCATGCATGCTCTCTCTTCAAATAAATAAAATATTTTAAAAATATAAAAGAAAATGAAGAATGCATGATGAGTGTACAGAAAAATAAAGTGAAATCAAGGCCACATAACAGCAGATCTTACATACTCTGTGCTAAGGAATTCACGCTCCATTTTTCAAGCTACTGAACGCCTGAAATCATGTAAGCAAGCACAGATAACAATCTGAGCGGTCATTTAGGACAGGAGTCAGCAAACTTCTGGCCTGTGGGCCAAATCTCACCCACCAGCTGTTTTCTAAAATAAAGTTTTATTGAAATACAGCTGCTTTCCCATTAGAACAGCAGAGCTGAACAGTCGCAACAAAGAACATACGGATCACAAAGCCTAAAATACCTATTTAGCCCCTTGAGGGGAATCTGCTGTTCTCCCACTTCAGTAATAGTACTCTGATAGGGGAAAAACATAATGGAGGTGGGGAGATGACATTCATGGCTACTGGGGAAAAAACTCCCCAAAAAGGTAATGAAGGTCTAAATACGGTAGTGAGAACCGCAGGCCAAATACAGGCTGCACCTGGTGTAGGTGAGCATGGAGCCTACACCGACAGGAACCAAAGCCAGACTGAACCGCACCACAAACCAACCCAAGGTTTAGTCGTACCGTGACAGGAAGGACGTCAAGAACATGAATTTTAAAATGGAACATAGGGTAGTTTCAGAGGGAAGATGACAGAGGATTGGTTGAGATCAGATATACGAACTCTACAGTATCACTACAACCTACAGAAAGCACACCTTCGGGGCGCCTGGGTGGCTCAGTGGGTTAAGCCTCTGCCTTCAGCTCAGGTCATGATCCCAGGGTCCTGGGATCGAGCCCTGCATTGGGCTCTCTGCTCAGCGGGGAGCCTGCTTCCCCCACTCTCTCTGCCTGCTCCTCTGCCTACTTATGATCTCTGTCTGTCAAATAAATAAACAGAATCTTTAAAAAAAAAAATTTAAAAAAAGAAAGCACACCTTCGTGGCCTGAGAAGGAAAGCCAAAGAGAGGAAAGCATCAAGGGGCCACTGTTCTGTGGTGACACCTGAAGAGAAGTCGGTGGGAGCGCGGGGGTAAGAAGAACTGGAGAGAACAGCAGGAGCCACCACGGCACAGACCCTCTACTGGGCCCCGGGTTCAGGCTCGTCTTCCCAACACTCCTGCGGTGTAGGAAGGAATCACCCCAGTTTTACAGATCAGATGCCCAAGCATGGAAAGGATTCAGGTTAAGTTCTGAGGTCTCATGGCTAATATGCGGCAGGGGTGTAACCAAAACCTGGGTCTCCTTGATACCAAAGCCAGTGGCCAAGCTACATATTCCATGTCAAGAGAAAAATGCTGACACCAAATCGGAGGGGAACACCTACATTTCGTGAGAAGGCAGGCAGCAGAGGCCTGGTTCAAGAGATGACAGAAAGCCAGACCAGTGCAGCATCAGGACACCCAAGGTAGGAGAAAAGGAGGAACCGGGTGCACAGCAGACCGCGGGAATGCTGACAGCTCCCTGCGTGTCAGGTACGATGTGCCACACGCATCGGCTCAGTTAGTTCTCGCCAAGATCACAACGGAAGCCCCACTGCTTCCCGCAGGACAAATGTGAAAACAAAGCACGTAACTTGCCGGGATCACACAACCGGCCGGTGGCAGAGCTAGACTGTGAATCCAAGCACTGGATGAGTCCTACACTATTGCACCACACTACCTCGGGGGTCCAGCTCTACAGAACAGCTAAGGAGAAAAAAGATGGTAGACAGCAACGGACAGGTCCTCTTGTAAGAGCGAAGAGTCGCTTTCAAAAGATTGGTTTCAGAACAGCACTTGAAGACACCTGTCATTTTATCAGCGAGGTTAAGGAATAAATACCTGAAGAACAAGTAAAGGCAGATGATACCACCTACTTGTAAAAGCCCCAGGGAAAGGTGAGAGAGTATCAATTTATGGGATGAGAGTATCAATCAAGAAAATGCAGACCAGCTGTTTTCGTTAATTACAGATCTTTTTTCCTTTGCCAACCTTTTTGCTGTTAAGAGGTGTTTAGAATAGTTATTCAACAAATCTCCTTTGGGTGTCTAATATATCAGACATCAAATTTTTAAGATCCCTTATCGATTAAGAGTATGCTCTAAACCAGTTTTCTCAGACGCAAATGGGAATTCGAAGCTCCACTTAAGTTCTAAGAAGTCGTCTGGTCTTCACTCTCGATCAAAATCTGATTCCGAAGCTCTACAGAGGGCCCCCGATACTACTGTCACCTGGAGGACCCTCTGCCCACCCTGCCTGTTGGAAGACAGGAGCGTGGTTAAGTGTCTGAGGTTCCTATGAACTTACTATTTGATCAATACTCTTTACATGATTTACGTGAAAAAACCAACTCAAAGAACTGTACACTGTATCTGTATACTATCAAAGGAATGTTCCTTTAAGTGAATGGTTGGTATTCTTCTTGACTGTGAGTGTGCCTGTGTTGAAATTAAACAACATTCTGTGCCTCAGTTTCCTCAACGGAACAATGAGAAAAACAAGTACCTATACATTAATATGGTTGCTGGGAGAATTAAATGAGATAATCCAGGTAGAAAGAGTATTTTTAATTGTGGTTGCTACATAAACATTCGGTAATGTTGGCCATATACATATATAAAGATCTACTCTAACCCAGCAGGTCTACTTCCGGAAATTTCTTTTAAAGAAACTGCAGACATCTTCAGCGGTATCTAATGCAGAATTACTTGTCACAGCAAAACACCAGAAAGAACACCAACTTCTACCACAGCGCTAGTTAAATAATTACTGTACAGTATTTACTTAGCACAAGGTTTCTGAGATTCCCCCGTGTTGTTGCCCCAGAGAGTACAGGTCATTTCATTCTGTGGCTGAACAGGATCCCGCTGCATCATGTACCACATCTTACCGATCTAGTTACCAGATGACAGAAACTTGGGCTGCTTCCTATTTTTGCCTATAATGAATAATAATACTCAAGTCTTTGTGTGGACAGGTTTTTCTTTCTCTTGATAGATACAGAGGAGTGTTAGATACTTAGAGCCATATGAGTCCGTATTTAACTTTTTTTTTGAGAAAAGGTCGACCTGTCTTCCAAAATGGCTGTACCATTTTACATTCCCACAAGTAATGAATGTATCCGTATGAGGATTCCAACTGCACTACATCCTTACCAAAATCTGGTATTGTTAGTATTTAAAACTGAGCCATTTTAGTGTATGTATAGTGACATCTCATTGTGCTTTTAACTTTCATATCCCTAACAACCAATAATGCTGAAAATCTTTTTTTTTTTTTTTTTAAGATTTTATTTATCAGAGAGAGAGATGGGGAGAGAGTGAGCACAGGCAGACAGAATGGCAGGCAGAGGCAGAGGAAGAAGCAGGCTCCCTGCTGAGCAAGGAGCCCGATGTGGGACTCGATCCTAGGACGCTTGGGATCATGACCTGAGCCGAAGGCAGCTGCTTAACCAACTGAGCCACCCAGGCGTCCCACTGAGAATCTTTTCATATAGTTGGTCATCTATGTATCTTTTTTTGTGAAATACCTGTTCAAATTTTTTGCCTCTTTTCCCTTAGGTTGTTTCACTTATTACTGAGCTGTAAGAAATATTCATACCTCTCTCCCTCTCTCACTCGCCCACTCTGAGTTAAGCCAGCTGCCATACTGTGAAATTCTGTCATGTTCCCTACCCTATAAAAGGTCAAGGAAAGGAAAAAGTCCCCCAGCTAACAACAGTCAGTGAGGAACTCTGGCTTTCAGTCCAACAGTCTTCAAGGAACTGACTGGATCCTACCTACCACCAAGGAGGAAAAAAAAGAGAGACAGACACATTTATGGGAGAACAGAAAACAGTATGATTTTCCCACCAGCTCTTTGCTGCTCTGTAAGTGAGCCATCACTGACCTATCTCCACGACTTCAATATCCAATAATCATCATGACCACTTTCCCTTTAAAAATATTTTCTTTTTTTTTTAAGATTTTATTTATTTATTTGACAGAGATCACAAGTAGGCAGAGAGGCAGGCAGAGAGAGAGAGGAGGAAGCAGGCTCCCCGCTGAGCAGAGAGCCCGATGTGGGGCTCAATCCCAGGACCCTGGGATCATGACCTGAGCCGAAAGCAGAGGCTTTAACCCATTGAGCCACCCAGGCGCCCCTAAAAATATTTTCTAATAAAAGATAACAGAAGCTAAGTAACAAAAACTTAAGAGCAAATTATAAAGAAGAAAAAATTAGCTGTAACAGCACAACCCAGAGAGAAAAAAGGAATATCAAGACATTAACAGTGGTTACTTCTTTCCTTTTATCTCCATGTATGTAGATTATAATATAGGTTTATATCTAAAAAAAAAAAAAAATTATATATTCCAGATACAAGTCTTTTGTCAGATACATGTTTTGCAAATATTTTGTCCCAAAAGGAGATAAAATAACATATTTTAAGTGGTGTTTTTCTATAAGCAAAAAACTTTAATGTTTAAAGTTCAATTTGCCAGACATTTTCTTTTATGGTTCATATTTTTGTTTTCTCCTAAAAAATCTCTGCCCATCTCAAAGTCACAAAGATTTTCTCCTATGTTTTCTTTAAAAATTTTTATGGCTTTAGGTCTTACATTTAGGTCAATGATCCATTCTGAACTTAGATGTGTGTATGGAGCGAGGTATGGGTCATGTTTATTTTTCCAGATAGATATCCACGTATTCCAACACCATTTATTAAAATAAAACAAAACAACCCTGTACTGAATTACCTTAGTATCTTTATAAAAACAACAACAACAACAACAAAAAATATCAATTGATGTTTTGAATATGGGTCTATTTCTGGACTCTTAATCCTGCCCACTGACCTAGATGTCTACATCTATTTCTTATCTGACTCCTAGATGACTTAGGAATATGTTGTTAAAGTGCCACAGATGTGGAGTATGCAAGATTTCTATTATTTATCTACAAAATAATTCCATTGTGGCCCAAGAATATATTCTGAGTGATTTTAATCCTTTCAAGTTTATTGAGACTTGTTTTATGGCTAAGTCTACGGTCAATTCCTGTGATGTCCCATGTGTGCTTGTTAAGAATATGTTTTATTCAGTCATTCGAAGAGTGTTCAACAAATGTCAGTTAGGTCAAGTTGGTTGACAGTGTTCAAGTCTTCTATACCCTGGGTGCCTGGGTGACTCAGTTGGCTAAGTGACTGCCTTTAGCTCAGGTCATGAACCTGGAGTCCCAGATTGAGTTCTATATTGGGCTCCCTGCTCATTAGGGGGTCTCCTTTCCCTCTGACCTTCCCCTTCTCATGCTCTCTCTCTCAAATAAATAAGAAAAATCTTAAAAAAAAAAAAAAAAGTATTCTCTACCCTTACTGATTTTCTTCTACTTGTGAAATCTCACCTGTAATTTGTCTATTGCTTTCTACTTTTTTTTAAGAAAGATTTTATTTATTTATTAGAGAGAGAGAGAGAGAGCGAGCGAGCACTGGCAGACAGAATGGCAGGCAGAGGGAGAAGCAGGCTCCCTGCTGAGCAAGGAGCCCCATGTGGGACTCGATCCCAGGACGCTGGGATCATGAACTGAGCCGAAGGCAGCTGCTTAACCAACTGAGCGACCCAGGCGCCCCTGCTTTTCTACTTTTTAAATAAAGATTTTATGTATTTATTTGAGAGAGAGAGAGAGAACATAAGAGGGTAAGGTCAGAGGGAGAAGTAGACTTCCCACTGAGCAGGGAGCCAGAACTCCAGGATCATGACCTGAGCCAAAGGCAGTCACCGAACTAAATGAGCCACCAAGGCACCCCTACTGCTTTTTTATTCTGTCAGTTTCTGCTTCATATATTTTGAAGTGAAGCAGCATCTGCTTTACAACATGTAAGATTTTTACAGTTCAGATAAATATGCAATTCCCAAATTGAAAAGATAGCAATCAGGGCACTTGGGTGGCTCAATAAGTTAAGTGTCAAGACTCTTGATTTTGGCTCATATCATGACCTCAGGGTCATGAAATCAAGACCCACACTGGGCTGGCTCCATGCTCAGGAGGGAGTCTGCATGAGGATTCTCTCTCCCTCTGACACCCCCCTCCACCCTGTCCCCACATGCTTGCATGCACACCACCATGCACTCTCTTTCCCTCTCACTAATAAAGACAGCAATCACTAAAATTACCAAGTATTTAAACTATATTAAATTATTAAACTATGATATAATTCAAAGCCATTATTCTTCTATATGCCATCTAGATAGATAAATTTCTGTAAGAAAAATTCAAGTTATGGACACATGCAGTTTAACTTCACTCGCCCTTCCATTTCTCCTTTTTTTAAACTAGGCTCCCTGGAAGCTCAATGCATGGCTTGAACTCACAACCCTGAGATCAAGACCTGAGCTGAGATCAAAAATCAGGCACTTAGGGGCGCCTGGGTGGCTCAGTGGGTTAAAGCCTCTGCCTTTGGCTCAGGTCATGATCCCAGGGTCCTGGGATTGAGCCCCACATCGGGCTCTCTGCTCAGCAGGGAGCCTGCTTCCTCCTCTCTCTCTGCCTGCCTCTCTGCCTACTTGTGATCTCTCTCTCTGTCAAATAAAAAAAATAAAAATAAAAAAATAAAAAAGCCTCTTATTAAATTACAGACTATGTGGTAAATAAAAGAAATACTAAGTAATACCAAATTATGAAACTATCTAATCTATGCGTACATCAATAAAAACTATAAAGTCAGTATAAACTCATTTGTGTGAGATCTAATCCAATTGTTTTATAGGAACTAGCTTATTTATATGCATGACTGGCTTTCTAAATTAATACCTAAGAGTTTCAATTTTTTAAAATGTACCTTAAGTAATTAATTTACTAATAAATAAAATATTCACTGCCATCTGACTTCGTTATACTAAGAGGATATGGCGACGGTGAAGGGGATGGTGAAAGCAAAATGGGAGTGGGGAAGAGGGGCAAGAGAGAAATCCTTTGATCAAGGTATCCCCAGTCTGTTATTTCACGTCCTGGTGTAACACAACAATGTGAAATTCAGCGCAAGACGCCCTTATCAACTGACCATTTCTTTTTTCACAGTGCCAAAGCTATGTGCCAACTGCTTAATCAGCAACAGATTTGTTTTGATTAAAAATAAGGTTCTGCAAATGTTGTTCGGAAAACCAGACTGCTACCTGTGAAAGAATGAAACTGGACAACTTTCTTACATCATACACAAAAATAAACTCAAAATGGATTAAGGTTCTAAATGTGAAACCTGAAACCATAAAAATTCCAGAAGAGAGGATAGGGAATAATTTCTCTGACACTGGCCATAGCAACATTTTTCTACGTATGTCCCCTAAGGCAAGGGAAACAAAAGCAAAAGTAAACTACTGGGACTACATCAAAATAAAATGCTTCTGCAAAGCAAAGGAAACAATCAACATAACTAAAAGATAGCCTGCTGAATGGGAGACAGTATTTGCAAATGACACATCTTATAAAGGGTTAATATCTAAAATATAAAAAGAACTCATATAACTCAACACCAAAAAGACCCCAAATAATCCAATTTAAAAATTGGCAGAAGGGGACGCCTGGGTGGCTCAGTTGGTTGGGCGGCTGCCTTCAGCTCAGGTCATGATCCCAGTAGCGTGGGATCGAGTCCCACATCGGGCTTCTTGTTCGGCAGGGAACCTGCTTCTCCCTCTGCCTCTGCCTGCCACTCTGTCTCCCTGTGCTCGTTAACTCTCTCCCTCTCTCTATCTCTGACAAATAAATAAATAAAATCTTTAAAAAAAAAACAAAACTGGCAGAAGATGTGAACAGACACTTCTCCGAAGAAGGCATACAAATGGCCAACAAACATGTGAGAAGATGCCCCACGTCACTCTCCATCAGGGAAATGCAAACCAAAACCACAATGAGATATTGTCTAATGCCTGTCAGAATAGCTAAAGCCCAAAACACAAGAAACAACAAGAGCTGGTGAGGACGCACAGAAAAAGGAACCTTCATGCACTGTTGATGGATATGCCAACTGGTGCAGTCAAAACTAAAAATAGAATTACCATATGATCCAGTAAATTCCACTACTGGGTATTTACCCAAAGAATACAAAATAATAATAATAATAATAATAATAATAATTCAAAGATATATGCACCCCTGGGGCATCTGAGTGGCTCTGTCAGTTAAGTGTCTGCCTTAGGCTCAGATCAGACCCCAGGGTCCTGGGATTGAGCTCCAAATTGGGCTCCCTGCTCAGCAGGGAGTCTGCTTCTCCCTCTCCCTCTGTGATCTCTCTCATTCTTGCTATCTCTTAAGTAAATACATACAATTTTAAAAAAACAGATATATGCAACCCTCAGTTCACTGGAACATTACTTACAATAGCCAACTTGCAGAAGCAGCCCAAGTGTTCATCGAGAGATAACGGGTAAAAAAGATGTGGTGTATACATACAAACAATAGAATATGACTCAGCCATAAAAAGAATGAAATCTTGTCATTTGCAGGACGTGGATGCAGCTAGAGAATGATGCTAAGTGATATAAGTCAGAGAAGACAAATATCATGTAATTTCACTCAGACATGGAATTTGAGAGACAAAACAAATTATAAAAAAAAAAAAAGACAAACCCAAGAACTGTAGCTGCAGAGAACAAACTGGCGTCACCTGAGAGGGATGAGAAGGGGGAATGGAGGAAATAGGTGAAGGGAATTCAAGAGTGTATGTATTAGCAATTTAGAGAATTACTGAATCACTGTATTATACATCCGAAACTAAGAGAACACTGTATGTTCACTATACTGAAATTAAAATTAAAATGAAACAAAAATAAATAAATAAAAATAAGGTTCTGATATCCCATTAAAAACAACTCAAGAATTCTGACTCTGAAACTTAAATTTAACTTGTGATTCTAATGTTAACCAACACAACTCCAGGAGAACAAAGGTCTCCAGTTAGGGGCAGCGAGCCAAATCCCAACAATTTGGTAAGGCACAGCTGAAAGCTCAAAAAGTATAATCAATTTTAAAAAAGCTTCTTACGGGGGAGCTTGGCAGGCTTAGTCAGTGCAGCATGCAACTCCTGATCTCAGAGTTGTGGTTCTGAGCCCCACACTGGGTACAGAGATTACTTAAAATCTTAAGGGGCACCTGAGTGGCTCAGTCAGTTAAGCATCTGCCTTTGGCTCAGGTCATGATCCCTGGGGGTCCTGAGATGGAGCCCTGTACCAGGTTCCCTGCTTAGTGGGGAGTCAACTTCTCCCTCTTCCTCTGCCCCTTCTCTCACTCATGTTCTCTCTCGCTCACTCTCTCTCAAATAAACTAAAATCTTAAAAAAAAAAGCCTTAAAAATTTTTTTTAATTAATAAAAAGCTTCTTACAATAATCGACTGTTCAATATTTCTCCTGTTAATTAGATCAACACGATTCCCATTTCATAGATGAAGAGACTGGGAGAGATGCTGAGTGACTGGCTCAGTGCTCGGAGAGCCAGAGGACCAGAACCCAGAACAGAGCAGGGCTATCCCCATTCCTGGCTCCTGTCAACAATCACCTCCTTTTCCCATTCCTGAGACAATTCTAAGACAAAGAAAAACCTGCAAGAATCTCTAGAGTGCATTAGCGAAATACCTTACTGTTACTTGCCACATCAAAACACAGTTCCTGAAAACTAGCAATGTGAACAAATTATTCTTACATATTTAAAAAGATATTTCCTACCAAAACTATCAAGAAGTCCTTCAGATCTAACAATTACAGGAACTATTTTTAATATAAATAAAACCAACCAATATGAATTCCAGTTTCATTTTTGTAAGAGTACCCCTACTCCTGGGCTCCCAGGGAACTGTTACTAAGGTGGGGTTTTTTTGCTTTTGTTTTGTTTTTGTTTTTGAGAGAGAGCATGAGCTCACAGGGGGAGCAAAGGGAGATGGAGAGAGAGAATCACAGAGACTCCCTACTGAGCAATGAGCTGGACCTGGACCTTGATTTCACAACCTGAGCTGAAATCAACAGCGGGGATGCTTAGCCAACTGAGCCACCCAGGTGACCCAAGGTTTTTATTTTTTTAATAATATAAATTAATCTTACTGATGCCACACGTAAAAAACCAAAACAGAAGCAAAACAAATGAACTTACGCAATGAGAGCAGGGAATAAGACAGTATAAAGAGAAGAGAAAAAAGAGAAAGAATCACAATCCAGTGCTAACCATGAGTGATAAAAGGTTCTCAGTCTTCCATGGTAGAACTGCATACCTAGAATTCTAAAGCAAGGTTTAGCCTAGCAAGATGTGCTTGGAGAGGTAGTAAGGTCATGGTTTTGACCTTGGTACATACCAGTTAACTTTGTTTTATAACCAGACTGTACGAGGCAAACATCTTTCAGAAGTCTGTACGTACAAACCACCAGTTTTAAATTAAAATGTGTATCCCTGGGGCGCCTGGGTCGCTCAGGTCATGATCCCGGGGTCCTGGGATCGAGCCCCACATCGGGCTCTCAGCTCAGCGGGGAGCCTGTTTCCTCCTCTCTCTCTGCCTGCTGCCCTGCCTTCTTGTGATCTCTGTCTGTCAAATAGATAAATAAAATCTTAAAAAAAAAAATGTATATCCCTTCATCTGGGTCTCTGGAGCTTAAAATGACTACTACCGGCGGGGGGGGGGGGGGATCTAAAAATAAAATAAAATAAAAATAAATCTAAAACATAGTTTTATAGACATGGGGAAAAAAGAGCAACTGAATAAAGAAAACTCACTCTACCATAACCAGATATTAAATGCTTAAACAATGTTGTTTTCTTTTATTCTTTAGAATGCTTCCTGTACATGTTCTTAATGTAGGGTCTATGGATGGGCCTTATTATAAGCAAAACATTATGTGTATGTTCTTTATTAGGGTGAGAAGGTACACAGCAAAA
Organism: Mustela nivalis; assembly: GCF_964662115.1. NCBI lineage: Eukaryota > Metazoa > Chordata > Mammalia > Carnivora > Mustelidae > Mustela > Mustela nivalis. The sequence goes on from NC_139021.1 coordinate 95,802,072, forward strand.
CAAAGTTGTGAACCACTAACCTATATCATTACCTTGAAAAAAAACAACTAAGCTCTTGGTGAGGGATGCTATTTTATTATCATACATGATTTTTAGCCCAAATTTTCTTTATTCAAAAAATCTGATACAAAATAATCTGGGTTGCATGCACCTAAAACTATAATCATTCTTCTTTTTTTTTTTTTTTTAATGTTTTATTTATTTATTTGACAGACAGAGATCAGAAGCGGGCAGAGAAGCAGGCAGAGAGAGGGAAGGAAGCAGGCTCCCCGCTGAGCAGAGAGCCCCATGTGGGGCTTGATCCCAGGACCCTGAGATCATGACCTAAGTCGAAGGCAGAGGCTTAATCCACTGAGCCACTCAGGCGCCCCAAACCACAACCATTCTTTTGCAGATAAATTATCTTTAGTAAATATGAAATCTCAGGACACTTTCCTTACCAACCCAAAAATCGTACTCAGAGAATGAAAACATTTTAAGTTCCAAACTTCAGCAAAATTAGGAAGTGCAATTCCTTTAAAGCATACAAATGTTTGAGTGCATTTTAAGATCAAATTCGAACGACCATTACACTGTCTGTCCAGGTACTATCATCTACATTACCAGTTCCCTCTCTGAACAGTTAAATCAACTCTTTCTCCCAAGCTGATGAAATGCTTGAATGCAGTTAAAGCCAAGGGTCTTCTGATGATAAAGAAATACTATTCACCTTGTTTACTCCATGCCCTCTCTTATTAAATATCACTCTTAAACCTCCTTTAATGTTACTTGAAAATCTGAATAAATTATAGTTCTAAAACCAAATCAAAACCATGGTAATTTCAGAAGTTTAAAATTTTGTTCTTGAAAATTTTTACTTTGTACATGAATCATGCGGTATCAGTGTTGAACTCTGTGTCCGTTTGCTAGCCACAAGCTTCTCTCTTCTAGGTTACGCACAAGAAGATACAAGAGGTCACTTTCAACATCATGCCTATTATGTTGCTTTGTTTTGACGTGACACGGGTTCTCTGGGGAGTCCCATGCCACTGGTGGGGGCGAGACAGGGAAGACATGCTGGCCCTTCCCCTGGAGGTTCATGGACGTGCAAGGTCCCACCACAGTCTGTAACCTGATCCACTGACTTTGGGCCTAGGCAATGGCATGAAACTTCACTCCACCTTCACAGCAGAACTTTCTCCCCCTACTTGCAGTTAAAAATAGTTTAGGCCTTATTGGCCTGGGTTATTTTTATCTGGAAAATAGGGACTAGAAACAGCATAGTAAGCATAAAAAGGAGAGTTGACTGCAATAGGACAAAAACCCTCACAAGACTTTCAAAAAGTGTAGTTTTCGAAATCCGATGGAAGTAACAGGAAGCAGGGTAAGGTACCTGGTGGGGCAGTTGAGTACCATTCACTAGTGTTAACACATGAATAATAAAAGCCATGACAGAACAGAAGGAGCTTTGTATAAAACAGAGTACTATACACAGTACCCTGACCTTTTAACTTTCTGGAGAAGACACCTTGGGAACAAAAGGTATACATATGAAGTTTTAGAGAAAAAAAAAGACTGGTGGAGGTACAGCATTCAAGGCAGTATTTGAGAATGGGATTTGAGCTCTATTTTAAAGACTGAAACTGCTGGAGCAAGGGTGTGGGAGTCATAAACCAGTCAAAGAATTCGCAGATGTGCTGGGAGGAGGAGGACAGCAACAGAAGAAAACAATCTGGCAGAAAAAGTGGTGTTTTTCCAAGCGGAGGAGCAATTAAGAATGGACAGACGGTGTGGGCCCCAAGCAGTTGCTGGGCATTAGGTGCACAAGAGTCAAACTGTGTCCTTGTAAGTACAACTCAGGAAGGTTTTTGAGTACGATTTTTATGAAGGTCGGTAAATTTATGTAAGATGGATAGAAGTGCTACATAGGAAAGAATGAATTAAGGAAAGATTAGTAATGCTGGGAAACAATCCAGGTATAGAATGATCAAAATCCCAACCGGAGCAGCGCAGTGAAAATGCGAGTCACATACATGATGCCTGATGCAAGGAGCAGCACGGACAGGGGAAAGACAGGTCCTATCCTTGGGTGGCTCACAGTCTGCAGAGGAAACCCATTGGAGAAAGGTTCTATCAGCGGTAAGAAGTGTCACAGCAACAGGCAGGTTAGAAGTACAATTCTGCTTAGAGGTACTGGGGCAAGAATCAACTTAGAGAAACCTCCTTACCACCTTTCCACACAGCAAGCACCAGGGAAATGTGCTGAGGCAGAAAGCGAATACAGGTTCAAGGAACCTGCAAGAAAGGAGAAAGTATGAGAAATGATTTTTTTTTTAAGATTTTATTTATTTATTTGACAGACAGAGATCACAAGCAGGCAGAGAGAGAGAGGAGGAAGCAGGCTCCCTGCTGAGCAGAGAGCCCGATGTGGGGCTTGATCCCAGGACCCTGAGATCATGACCTGAGTTGAAGGCAGAAGCTTTAGCCCACTGAACCACCCAGGTGCCCGCAATTTTTTTTTTTAAAGTCTGTATAGCATACAAAGACTTTGGGGAAAACAATGATACGGACTATGATATGATCTGTGTTTTGGAAATATAACACCAGGACAGAAAGGACTGAAAAAGAAAGACACCAAAAAAAAAAAAAAAAAAGGCTTTTGTAATAATCTAGACAGAGAAGAAGATACGTCTCAACGGGAGAGAGTAAATGTAAACAGAACAGGAGGGATAGGGAATAATTTTTAAAGGAAACCAATTTCCATATTGATAAAAGAAGGTATGTTCTTCTAGAACATCATGCTCTCTTCGGACTTGGAGACTTTGAAAGGACTTCCTCCACTGGGAATGGACTGAAAGCCTCAGTCTAAATAACCCCTCCAGGACACCCTTCCTGGCTTGCAGACCAACTTAGACCCCCTGATGGGCTCTTGTGGGATCCTGTCCATCTCAGGAACACCCACACACATGCAGGCTCAAGGCTGTCTTCCGCTCCAGAATGGCAGAGAAAATTACCTTGGCTTGGGCGCTCTGGAACTACCAGTGCCCAGCACTCTGTAAATGACTATTAAAAAAAATAAACGCAGTCCACAGACAGAATCAATTTGGAACCTGCTCCCTCCTCTCCCCACCAGACAGCCCCATCAACTCTCTGACAGGAAACTTGGGAGGACTTCAGTCTCAATCATGCTGAGTTTGCAGTACTTTGAGGACATTCAGGTGGAGATGCCCCTTAGTCCTCTACAGACACTAGGGCAAGGCACAGATCAAGGAGCTCCGACAAACCCCAACAGCTGAAGTCAATAGCTGTTCCTCTCTCATCCTCCTCCTGTTACTAGTACAGTTTCAGCTAACGTTAAATGAGCACTAACTGATCTGCTGAGCATTTCTCATGCATTATCCCCTCTATCTTCAAACAAACCTTGTGGAATTACGTGCTATTAACTCCTGTTAAACCAGAGAGGAAACTGATGCTTTGTAAGAAAATTTGCCTCAAATCAGAGTGCAACTAAGCAGCTAGACAAGGGCAAACTAACTTAAGAACCTGTGCTTCCCAGGCACGTCATGGTATCAGCCAGGGAGGAAAAGTGTTCATTAGAGCAAAGACAGAAGACAAAGCACAGACCATTAAGAACAATAACATTTAAGGGCAGACACTGCAATGGGAGAAACAACTCAAGAAATGGCATTCATAGCCCGATGTAATTCTTTCCCCTTGAATGTGGAGTCGATCTAGGGACTTGGGGCTAACTACAGAACATAGGGTAAGTGTCTCTCCAGCCGCAAGGCTGCAGAAGCCTGGGACCTCAGTCTCGCTAGGGCGTTTCTGGCTTGCATACTTTGATGAAGCGAGCTGTTATGTTGGGAGAGGCCCACATGGCAAGGAACTGAGGCCCTCAGTCCAACAACCCACGGGAAAACGAATGCTGCCAACAGCCACAGAGTGAGCCTGGAGGCAGACAGACCCCATTCAAGCTTTGGAGACCATAGAGACCAAAGACCCTGGCCGACACGTGAAGGATGAAGCCCGGCTGTGCCCAGATTTGTTTGAAGTCACTACAGTCTGGGGTAGTTTGTTATGTAGCAAAAGGTAAGTAATACAAGTGGAAAAGAAAACTCTAGAAATATAGATGTTTTGAGTTCTTCCTACCTGTGGCTTCTGACAGTGATGAGGAGAAAGTTAAGAACTGAGCTGCAAGAAAAAACTACGGTTAGAAGTTGCGAAAGAGGGGCTCCTGGGGGGCTCAGTCCATTAAGTGTCTGCCTTTGGCTTAGGTCATGATCCCAGAGTCCTGGGATCATCGGGCTCTCTGCTCAGTAGGGAGGCTGCTTCTCCCTCTCCTTCTGCCTGCTACTCCCCCTGCTTGTGCTCCCTCTCTGTCAAATAAATAAATAAAATCTTTTTAAAAAAAAGCTGCAAAAAGAAGGAAAACTCTGTTAAGGAGGGCAGGTGATATGATGAGCACTGGGTGTTATACGCAACTCAAGAATCAAAGAACACTATGTCAAAAACTAATGATGTACCACAGTTGGCTAACTGAATTCAAATTTAAAAAAAAAAAAAAAAAGAAGGAAAACTGAAAAATATAATGAGGAAAAATAACTGAAAGGCTAAGACCCAGACTAATGAGCAAATTGTCTGGGATTCTAGGGGCAGTGTGGTTAATCGTGCTAGTGAAGCAACAAGAAGACCTGGTCTAAGAGGGGAAAAGATCACTGAATTTTCTAATTAAAAAATTCTGGGGGCACCTGGGGTGACTCAGTCAGTTAAGTATCTGACTCCTGGTTTTGGCTCAGGTCATGACCTCAGGGTTGTGAGATGAGCTGTGTGGGCTACTGCTCAAGCATAAGTCGGTTTGAGATTCTTTCCCCCTCCCTCTTCGCTCCTCTCCCCACAACCTGCACGCTCTCTCTCTTTCAAATAAATACAATTTTTTTTAGATTGTATTTATTTGAGAGAGAGAGAGAGACAGAGAGAGAGAGAGAGCCTAAGTGGGCAGGGGGTGGGGGGAGAGGATAGGGCAGAGGGAGAGGAGGAGCAGACTCCCTGATGAGCAGAGAACCCATGGAGTTTCATCCCAGGGCTGTGGGATCATGACCGGAGCCAAAGACAGATGATTAACCGACTGAGTCATCCTTCAAATAAATAAAATCTTAAAATAAATATAAAATAACTTTTAAGGGGTGCCTTCAGTGGCACAATTAAGCATCCGACTATTGTTCAGGTCTTAGTTAAGCTCCATGTTGGGCATGGAGCCTAATTAGCAAGAAAGAAAGAAAGAAAAATTTTAAGACATCTATTTCAGAGAAATAGTGCTAAGAAGTCAGTGGAAGACACAACAGAAAGTAACAAATGCCTAGAGCTAGAATGAAGGACACTTATATGACAAAACTACAGACTCAGAACTTCTACTTACCACTTATATACCAGAGCAGAGTACCAATACTGAGAAAAAAAATCACATGCATGGTCAATATCTGAAGACTCCAAAATCCTGATCAAACCTTTTCAATTAATTGGCTAGATTTGATATTTTCTACCTAAGTTTTATTATACAAAATTCAGTCTTAGGGGTGCCTGGGTGGCTCAGTGAGTTAAGGTTCTGTCTTTGGCTCAGGTCATGACCTTAGGGAAGTGGGATCGAGCCCCACATCGTGCGTGCTCTCTGCTCAGCAGGGACTCTGCTTCCCTCTCTCTCTGCCTACCTCTCTACCTATTTGTGATCTCCATCTATCAAATAAATAAATAAAATTTCAAAAAAAAAATAAAGGTTCAAAATTCAGTCTTAAATTGAAGTTGTCTGAATTAAATTGAGAATACAGATTCCTGGATTCTATAGCTCATGTTTAACTTTTCAGGTTTAAATTTTTTAATTTTATTTTTAGTCTTTTTAAAGAATTATTTATTTGAGAGAGAGAGAGAGAGAGAGAGAGAGAGAGAGCATGTACACAAGCAGGGGAGCAGAAGAGGAAGAGGGAGAAGCAGGCTCTCCACTGAGCTGGGAGCCCAAAGCAGAGCTCGATCCTAAGACCCTAGGACCGTGACCCGAGCTGAAGGCAGATGCTCAACCAACTGGGCCACCCCAGCCCCCTCAAGTTTAAAATTTTTAAAAGCCGTTTCATACACGATCACCTAATGTTTATCTATACTTCTATCTGGAGTCAAAAGTGAGGCCTTCTATCCTTCAAAGTCCTGGATACAATATTCCAATTTTAACACCATTAGCTTCCATTTGATAGTTGGTACTTTTAGTTCTAATTCCAGTATCAGGATCCACAGCAAGGGGATGAGAACACTAGTTTCTCTAGCAATTTTAAGATCACTGAATATGGAGCCTAACTCTATCCTCAACTTATCCCCTCTTTCCTTACTACTACATGAAGCTACCACATCGTCCTAGGTACATGTCAACGGGATTATTTTTTTAATTTTTAAACTTTATTTATTCTTTTTATTATTATTATTTTTTAAAATAGCTCCAGGCTCAACATGAAGTCCAATGTGGGGCTTCAACTCATGACCCTGAGATCAAGACCTGTGGTAAGATCAAGAGTCAGAAACTTAACTGACTGAATGAACCACACAGGTGCCCCTCAATGGGATGATTTTTGGTATTTTATATTCATTCCTCTACATCTCAATTTTCTACAGTAGTTTTATTTTCAACAGCATTTTTAAACCAAGGTGTTTTATTTCTGACTTTATGCTGACATTTAATCTAAATCTATGTTTGTCTCTCACATGCAACCCATTTTCTCCAATGTTTCCCTAAAAATTTCAGAATTTGTGTTAATTCTTTTTTTTTTTAAGATTTTATTTCTTTATTTGACAGACAGAGATCACAGGTAAGCAGAGAGGCAGGCAGAGAGGGAGGGGGAAGCAGGTTCCCCGCTGAGCACAGGGCCTAACGCAGGGCTCAATCCCAGGACCCTGAGATCCCAGGACCTGAGCCAAAGGCAGAGGCTTAACCCACTGAGCTACCCAGGCGCCCCACTTGTGTAATTCTTTTTACATGATTTGTATCTATAAGCCATCTTAACTGAGCAATTCATACAAGACACACAGCCTCACTTGCTGACAGCACCAGAAATGCTGTAGTAATTCCCAGACAGCATCCAAGGCAGGGCTGATGAGAGCACAGCGTGTAAAGAAGCCATGCAGCCTCTGCAGAAGAGGAGGACGGGCTGTAAGGTCCACAACAGCAGCAAGCACAGGCAGTCAGAAGGAATGTGCAAAGGAAGAGCAGAGAACTTTTCTCTGTAGCTTTGGCTGCAAAATAAGTGTCAACCACCCTAAATGGAAATTGAAAAAGTGGGGCAAGAGAAGAAAGGCAGAAGAGTTAGGGCAAGACAAAATAATCATTATTTCCTTCCCACTGTCTGAGCCAAAAACCCAGGAGTCATTCTCGACTCCTTCCTTCTTGTCTTTCAGACCTCACATGAAATCCATCAGCACATCTCAATGACTCTACTTTTAAAATCTATCCAGAATCCAACTCATTTCCACCATGTGTGCAGATACTCCCCATTGCCTACAGGATAAAACCCAGTTCTTGCCATGGCTTATAAGGCAAAGTCCTACACCACGTGACCTTAATTCCACACCACCACTTCCGGGATCACATCCTTACCCTACTCCCTCCTCCACTCTCCTATAACCAGAGTGGCCCCCTTCTTGCTGTTTTCCAAACCCATCTAGCACATTCTGTGTCAAGGCCATAGTATTTGCTATGTAATCTTCCTTTGGAATATTCTTCTTGCACGTATCCACATAACCCAGGTGTCTACTTCAGTGTCTACTTAAAATATCATCTTAGTACTTTATCGATCCTAAGAGACTACCCTCTGGTCACTATCTTTGTTTATTTTTTGCTTTAATATTTGCCACCTAACACGTTACTTATTTACTTACGCATCTGTTTAGTGACTGTCTTTCCCCACCTCTCGCCCACCTCAAGCAGAATTTAAGCCCCATGAGAACAAGGGCTTTTCGGTGTTGTCATTGCTCAGACATTCCTAGCTCCTGGAACAGGCAAGTCCTCGCTTCATATTTGGTGAATGAACAAATGAATGGAAGGACTATCAAAACAGGACTCAGAGAATACAACAAGGCCAACCAGGAGCACATACATTTTGCTTTGGCCAAGAAATGGGGTTTGGGACATTGAATAAGGAAAACGAGGATTCCAAACTCATGAAAATTTCATAGTGGCCTCAATGAGCAAACACAGACCACAAATAATATCCGAGCTCTTTGGAAACAGAACTGTGAGTTGGTTCTGGGAAAATGTGATAATGAAGTACAAAACATTCCAGTGAAGGTGGGAGAACAGTTCCCCATTTGGACTAGGAAATACAAGTGTGGTAACAACGATGTCAAGGGAAGGCTGTGTTAACCATCTGTCAGTTTTCTGTTGTATTTATTTATTTATTTATTAGAACAGGAAGGTTTTAGCTGGAATAACAGTCAAAGACCACCTATGAATATAGTTCATAACTGATATGAGCACCATCCCATAGTTACAGACAGTATTTCAAGTGCAGAAACAAAGGCACAGTAGGAACGGAGGTCAATGCAAGCATAATAAAAACAAGGCAGGCATAGCAGTGAACTGCATCTATGAAAACCGTCTAAGCATCTGGTCAAACACAAGACTGGAACATTTGGTGTCACTTTAAAGGCCTAAAGCAAAAAATTAAATAACGAAGCTGATAACATCTATTCAAAGGCATACCAGAAAGGCACAAGCTTCAGAAAACGCTGGAGAAGATGAACAAAGATAGATATGCAGCCTGATAGTGGGGGAAAAAAGTAAAGGAAAAGAGAGAATAAATGTGTAAATCACAGAGGCAGAGCAGAAAGATAGTTCCTACTCAGGAAACAAGAGAGGGAAGGCCTGATTCCGGAAAATGGCTTTAATGCTGGAGGAAAGAAAAGAAGGTGAATAAAGAACATCTAGGGAAATTAGGGAGGAATTAACTAAAGAAGGAAAATTTAAAGAAAACTTTTTCAAGATTTTATTTATTTATTTGTCAGAGAGAGAGAGCATGTGTGCCAGCACACAGCAGGGGGTGTGTGGTAGGCAGAGGGAGAAGCAGGCTGAGCAAGGAGCCTGTTCCTAAGGAGGAAAATTTAAACTAGAATGCCAGGTAAGCTGTACTGTACAATGACAGGAGTAAAAGGGAGAAGAAAAAGGGAGGCTATAAATGGTCAAGCAATTCTCAAAAAATGGCCCCCAAATACCCCCAAATTTAGCTAAGTAGGAATATGTCATTTTTACACAAGATCCAGCATAAAGTTACAGAGGATTGAAAGAACCAACTGAATCAAACATCAGTCAGTTTTGTCAGTAAGGAACTCTATGACCTTGAACAAGCCGCTTAACCTCTCCAGGACTTATTTTCTCCGTTTAAAAAGAAATATATGTGTTTTGGGAGGAGTGGTCAGATAAAAAATGGGTGATCATTCTCAGTCTTTTTTCCCTCTAGCTTATAACAGGAAAGACAGGAAAAGCTCATTCTTACAGAAAGATTCAGCAAAATAGGAGAACTTTCAGATACGTGGAGTAATAGTTAACAACAGTTTAACACTGGGCTTTACAATTTAGAAAGCACTTTTACAGGCATAATTATACGTACTGCTCACAGCAAGCCTGCGAGGCAGGAAAGGCGACTACGATTTAACACCAGTGGACAAGACGAGTCCCTGAGATGCAGCGGTATGAAGCAATCGGTTCAGGGACACAGAAGCAGCAGCCGACCCAGGATCCCTGCCAGATGGACCAGCAGCGCCCAGTCTCCCAGCATTCTCCGTTCAGATGCCGTCCTACCAGGACTAAGGTCTTACATGGTATTCCTGGGGCTTACTAGGTAACAGGTGAATGAAGAGTTAAAAAGGTCCAAAAAACACAAACCCTTTTCATTTAAAATAGAATTCTTTAACAGTTCAAGAAGTGACGTTATATGTGAACTACATGTATACTAATTCGCTATACAAAATGTTTTCCTACAATGTTGAACTTGGTTCAGTCCCAAACCTATGAAGACGGCTTTTTCAGTCCGCACATCTCTCTCTTAAACTGTAAAGCGCTAAGGAAAACTTATTACTGCACTGGCAATGTTTTTGACCTTTTCACATACAGAATAATGGACTTTGATCTTTAAGACTGATAGACCTATTAAAACATTAAACCAGCTGCTCCCCTTCGTGCATGGTGGATGCCAAGAGTACAGAGAAAGTGGCAGAAGTGGACCGAGAAGGAAGTTATGTTTGGTTTTGTTTGTAACATCTAAAAGGCCTGTCACCACATCTCTACTACAGTAGTGAGAATAAAGCCAACAGTATTTTCCTCATCCTATTCTTTGCTCTGAAAACCATCACCAGCCAGAGCCGACTAAGGGCAACACTAACGAAAAATCTTAGGAATATAATCTGCTTCTTCTTAGTGTCAACCCATTTTATCATTCCTTTTCTTTATGTACATCTGAACTGAACAGAGTAAGCTTGAGATGGATTCCAAAAATACGTATATGATCCTGGCATTTCCACTCTAACAGGCACATCTTCCTTCAGAGTAGCTGAGAAACTCCAACTGCATGGTTCAGCATTTTCCCATGATCCCCACTCATCTGCATTCCCTTTCCTCCTCTCCCCAAGTGGAGACACCTATGATTTCTTAGAGCCCATACGACACCGCTCTTCACTATGATTTCTTCCTACTGAACTCACTTCTGACTGAAGGAAGGGTGCGAGAAAGGAAAAAGGATCTAAGGTCAGCTTAAGGGCAAAAGACGGGAAAATCCCGAAAAAAGGACCAGAGAAAGTGGAAGCTGCAGCTCAGTTTTGTGCTAGTGCATTACTTCATCCTTCCCCACAGTTCCTCTTTTAAAGGAGCTGGACAAACAGTGGGCCAGATAAGCATGTCTGAAGTAGAAACTTGGGGGAAATCAAAGTCTAACACTGAATGAGCCACAGCCGAGTATAAATCACTGATTATCAGGCCCTCACACACACAAAGACCACTCAGAATAGATAATATAAATAAAAAAGGATATTTGATCTTGGTCAGAAAACTTCAATTTAAGTCTTGATATGTGGCATAATTTCCCCAAAGCGCATGATTTTCTGAGGCTCACCTTTCTAACTATGAACAGGAAAAATATATCAACAATCTACCTATTTTACAGTGTTACTGTGAAAATCTAAGTGAGAAAAACAGTACACGTTTGGGGCAAGTAACTTTTTAAATTACTACAGTGGTGTAAAGAAGAACAAAATTCTTAACTGAAGATCCTCTCTTCAATCCCATTAGTGCCCATATTCTGGCTTTCTTAAAAGTTACACAGAAATGAGCAGGACTCAAATGGGTAACTATAAAGCGGCTTTTCAGATACTGAAATATATACATCGGAAATAAACACTGAGTAGTCATCTACTAGAAAGTTTATAGAGGCCAACCATAAAGTAGTTATTCACACACAAGGCTAATGCTATCACCATCAATAAAATATAGCAAATTTTAGTCCTAGTCGTATGCTACGTAATCCACAGCTCATCTACTATCCTACCTATATGCAGTATAGTAGAAAAAGCCTGGGGCTTGATATCTGAATCACCTAAATATGAATCCCATGGAGGTTAGTACAAGTGGCAGCCCTTAGCCAATATCCTCAAATGTAAATTAGCAAAACTACCACTTACACTTCAGAAGATTAAGATTATGGTGATCACGTCTGTATTGGGCCTACTCCACAGTGCCTAGGCCACAGTGGTTGCTCACTATATGGTGGCCAACAACCCGACAGCCCTCCCATTCCCCCAAAGCAAGATCTTCGTTTTTTTTTTAGGAATACTAAAATTACATGATTGAACACAATTAACAAAAGCGCTCTCAAACAAATACAATGAAAGAGGTTCCCTAAAACCATTCATGGATTCTCAAGCTGTGTGCTGAAAATTAATGTAAGCGTTAAAATCAATCTAAAGAGTTTAAAATCTGCCCTTCTGGGACGCCTGGGTGGCTCAGTCAGTTAAGTGTCTGACTCTCAATTTTGGCTCAGGTCCTGATCTCAGGGTCATGGTGAATTCTCTCTCCCTCTCCCAATGCCTGGCTCCGCCCCACTGCCCTGCCCCTCCCCCCCCACCATGCAAGCTCTCTTTCTCTCTCTCAAATAAATAAATGTCTCTCTTTTTTTTTTTTTTTAAGATTTTATTTATTTATTCGACAGAGAGAAATCACAAGTAGACGGAGAGGCAGGCAGAAAGAGAGAGAGGGAAGCAGGCTCCCTGCTGAGCAGAGAGCCCTATGTGGGACTAGATCCCAGGACCCTGAGATCATGACCTGAGCCGAAGGCAGCGGCTTAACCCACTGAGCCACCCAGGCGCCCCAATAAATAAATCTCTTTAAAAAAAAAAAAAGAAAGAAAGAAAAGAAAAGAAATAAAATACATACGCTAGAGTGATTTAGGACCTCAACTACTGTTCCTTTCAGGCACCAGGACCACCTGATGCAGAGGTGGCTATTTTCTAAAAACCTCCTGGTGAGAAGCAACTGCTCTAAGATCTTGCCGGGCTAAATACTGTCTCTTCCCTGAGGCCACACCGAAAACAGGGGGTCAGGAGAGGACTTTAGCTCGGAAAGCTAAATTAACCAAGGAAAGCAGATCAAGGAAGATTTAGGACATTAACTTCCTCGTAAATTAGCCTTAAGTTTATACCCCAACTAATGACCAGTCGGGATCTTCCCACAGGCCGGTTTCCTTCCTGCTCTAGAGTTCATGACTATATTAAGATTTGATCCATGACAAAAGTTCTGTTTTTTTTTTTTATATAAATGAAATTCTTATTGCAAACTGAGACTGAGGTCTAATCAGGCTCCCTTTTCCTCTTCTAGCTTGATATTAAGCGACTGTTCACTTTTTTGAAACTACATATGAAGACATGTGCCTTCATCCAGTAATGAAGTGGCAATATATAAATTAGAGTTTACACTGTATTTTTCCCCACAAGATTTTCATGTTTAGAACTTTCCTCACTGCCTTATGCTCGGCCTTCAGGCAGCCTGAAAGTCACCCATGATGACTGCCAAAATAGATGCCTTGACAACACACAAAAGAACCAGTGGGCAGAGTCCGTGTGTGTGCACAAACACACATGTGCTGGTCTCCTAAGACAAGCTCTTAAAACTCAAACTATCAGACACAGATTGATGGTGGAGGAGGGTGGAGCAGGGCAGCCTGGGGAGGAGCTGGATACAAAGAAAAGATTAAGACCTGGGAAGCAAAATGAAAAAGAACTAACTGCTAGAGAGAGCATTAAGGAGGGAAGTCTGGGGTTTACCATAGAAAGGAGGGAAGAGGGATTAGACTAGGAACCAGCAGAAGAATCTTGGGGGGTGGGGGAGGTGGGCACGAGAAATACAAGAGTAAAGAGAAAACAAAGAGATTCCACCAAACTGAGATTTTAGAAAGAGCCCTCCCTCCTGCTCCAATTCCGTGGGTTTTGTTTTTTCCTAGCAGGAAGCTACAACACACTTCTGTTTCAACAGAAGGATTATATTAACAAAGCAAATAAAGGAAACCTATACTAAAAATGTAACCCACCTACACTGCAAGGTCTAAAAACGGAAATACTTCTTTCTCCGTTTTGTGGGGGGTTTCAAAACAGTAGGGACAGGGAAGGGGAAGGAGATAGGAGAAGGGAGGGGGGCAGGCAAGCTCTTCCTGAATACAGGAGTCTTTTGACCAAGTACTGATTTCAAATTTACCTTTTCGCGGTCAGGCCGGCACCTCCTTAAACCAAACACAGCGTTCCACTCTGTAAACCAGCGGCTCCGGCACCACATGGAGAATTTAGGGGTGTATGCAAACACTGGGCAGATGCAGAACCAGCGCTGGCCTTGGGAACTACTCTACTACCCGCAATGGGAGGCTAAAACTCCAGTAAGGTTTGAACTGACAGTGCACTGGAAAAGCAAAAACAGCAAAAAACAGCAAAGGGGAAGGGGGGGCCTAAGGTCAGCCACAAAACCATGCCCTCAGACAGAGACGTCTGTAAAGGGGCAGTAAGTGGAAAACAGTGGGCAAGAGAGAAAGGATATAAGCACCCATCTCCGGACTGGAACCGTTCTCCTGATGGGGTCTACATACACAAGAAGGAAATCACTTTCTGCAGAGAAAGCACGCTCCTGCCGCGGGGCCGAGGGCGGCCCGCGCAGCTAAGGGAGGCCCAGCGCACCCCCCGCGCTCACTCACTTTCGTCCGGCCGTTGATTCTGTAGTTGCCCAGCTTCCCGTTGCAGTGGCGGATCAGGTCGTCCATGCTGCTCATGAGCAGCCCGATGGCTTCGCAGCCCGGCTCCTTGCCCTCGATCCAGGTGATCTTATCGCCTCGGATGTCCTTGGACGAGTCGCTCTTCTGGCTGACCAGCTGGCCGTCCGTGAACTTGCCGGTGTCGTGCAGGGCGCGCACCTCGTCGCCGATCTGCTGCCCGGTCTCCTTGCCCAGGAAGTCGTCCACCACACAGATGCCGTGCTTGTTCATGCACGGCACGATGTACTCCAGCGCCAGCTTCAGCGCCGGCAGCGGCTTCGTCTGCCCGTTGGGCCGCAGGCCGCCGCCGGGGCTCAGCCCCTCGCCCGGCGTGTGGCTGGGCGGGTACAGGTTCGTCTTCTCCGGGTCCTCCTCCTTCGCGGGCTCCGCCTCGACCGCCGCCGCCTGGCTCTGGCCGCCGGCAGCCGCGCGAGGCGGAGACGCGGCCGCCGCGGGGTCGGCCGCGGGCTTGGCCTTTGCCATGGCCGCGTCCCCGGCGGCCCGCGGGCCCGCCTTCTCGGCGGCGCTGTCCCGGCGCGGCGGTGCCTTCCTGGCCTCCCTGGCCCCGGCCCCGCCGGCCCTGGGCTGCGGCGCGGAGGCGGCGGACGCGGGGCCGGGGTGCCGGTGCTGGCCCGCGCCGTGGCCGGGGGCGCCCTCGCCGCCCTGGCACACGAGCTTGTGCTTCTTCCAGTCCTGGCGCTGGTGCTCCTTGCTGCAGTAGAAGGAGCTGCGGCAGCGGCTGCAGCGCAGCAGGTTCTCCATCTTCCCGCACAGCTCGCAGTACTGCCGGTCTCGCTCGCTCGGGCTCGGCCCGCCGGGCCCGCCGCTGTCATTAGCCATGGCGGCGGCGGCGGAGGCGGCAGCCGAGCAGGAGAGGTGGCGGCCGGAGGGCCTCGCCCGGGAACGGGGAGCGGGCGGAGCGACAGAGGCCGTCACTGCGCCATGCACCCGCCACTCCCCGCCTGAGGGAGGCCGGCGCCCCGCGCCCTCGGCCCGGCCGCTTCCTCGTCCTCGGGTCCCGCCGCGCAGCGCCGGCGGCCGCCTCAGCGCCTCATCGCTGCCGCGAGCTGGGGCACCGCGGCCTGCGCGGCGGACAGCGACCTCCGCTCGGGCAGGCGGGGGCCGGCGCGCGAGACCCGCCGCCGCCGCCGCCGCCTTAACGTCCGCGGTCGCCGGGCCGGGCCTGTGGAGGAGCGCAGGGCGTGCGGGCGCCACTCGCTCTGCGCGCTCTGCACGTACACCACGGCCCCGCCACGACCCGGGCGGGCGGCGCGCGAGGGCGGAGGGGGCCGAGGGGAGGGCCGAGGGGAGGGCCGAGGGGGCGGCGGCCGCGCACACGCGCTCGGGCGCGGGCGCGGGCGGCGCCGGGGCCGCCTCCGCTCGCCCGCACTCGGCGGGGCTGGGCTTGGGAGCCGGGTCCCGGCAGCCTGTGCCCCCCCCGCACCCCGCCCCTCTGCGCGCTCCGCCCGGGGCGGGCCCGGGACGCGGAGGCCGGCGCGAGGCCACCGCCCGCCGCTGCCTGCGCGGGGACGCCGAGGGGCAGGCCCGCGAGAGCGGAAGGGCGGGGCCGCCGGGCCGCAGCCCGGCCCTGCGCGGCTGACGGTGCCTACACCTGCTGGGGCGAGCGCGGGGCGGGAGCTGCGCGGAGCGGGGCACGGAATATGGCCGCAGTCGGTTTAGGACTAGCCGGGTGGGGTCCCGGCGCGCCCCAGCCTACGCTGCAAGGTGGCTCTCGCCGTCCCGGTCTTGCATAGGAGGAAACGGAAATTCAGAGAAGTAAAGTAACTTGCCCAAGGTCACGCAGGACTGGGACTGGATCCAGGAATTAGGCTCTGTCAGATTCCAAGGCTGCTTTTTCCATGACACCAACACGGCCTCTATTTCGAGGCCTGAAGTGGTTAAAAACAAAAAGTAAGTCTCGCTGCAGCGTTCATCCCAGCCCCTATGCCCCGTGTGAGCCACATTTACAGGTACTGAAATTTTACTTTTTTTTTTTTTTTTTTTTTTAAGCCATTTCTAAACCTTATGAGATGTTGCCGAGCGTCAAATCCTCTGAAGAAATTTTTGGCTGCCAAGTTCAGGTTAATCAATGGTCGTTCCAATATCCACATTCAGGCACTTAAATTCAAAATGATGGAATTTCTCCTGAGAATTGGATTTTGGCGGTCAATGAGCATTAACGACTTCTTAGATTTAAAAAATCTCATGTTAGAATCTGTGCTACGCCCAATGAACCTATTTTTGTTTTATAAGACATAAAAATCTTATCAGAGATAAAGCCAAAGATTTTTTTCCACTTTGCCATTTAAGAATAAAAAGCTGCAATTTAGATTTTCACAATTTTTATTGAACGCCTGCTACTGTGAAAATGCTGTGCTAGGCTTGCGTATCATCTGAACAGATTGACAGTAACATCAGTCCTCGAGATGACAGCCCTTCAGACTGATGACAGAGCAGTTGAAAGGTGTAGGTCAAAGGCAGGAGAATACAAGGAATGATTATAAATTACTTTGTAGAATTTTTTTTTTAACTGGCCTGAGTCAAAAACATCACAGCTCTCCCATCAACTGTACAGAACTTAGAAGTGTCACTAAATTCTTCTATTTAACTAAACAGTCTCCTGGCGATCCAGTCGTCTGTTCTGGGGACTGAGGACAGTAATTCCAATTAGCTTGGACTTTGGGAGACTGAGGTAAATGTTACACTCACAGCTTCAAATTCCAAACCAAACTAAAAGTCCAACTTTCTGGAAAGAATCAACACCTGAATCCATCTCAATTGTGTATCCAGCTTTCCCAGAGCTTAATTAAATGCAGTAAAATACTGTTTCAGATACTGCTAATTAGGCTTTTTCAACAAATGCCTAGGAGCATGCTGTGTGCCACACTGTCCACGGTCACACAAATGTGTACTATGTACACTCGACAGGTATATGGTCCAGTGCACACGCAGACACGTAAACAAATAATGACAACCTAGAATTTGGACTGTTTCGTAAGAGAGGGGTGGGTAGAAGGGAATCGGAACAAAGAAAAAGGAATTGCTAGGTCTGCCTTTTTGCACTAAGCAAGATTCCAAGCAAATTAGTTAAGAAGTTCTTAAAAATGTAAAGAAGCTGTTCAATGACTTAAAATAGCAAACTTTTAAAACATTTTTGATATACATAAATTATATGAATTATAATTCCAATACATGTAAGCAGCAAGTACTTCATAGGCCTCCTTTTGCTAGAGTAATTATAAATGATTCTTAACTATTCTCAAGGGCAGGAACTTTACTGAAGAACGCTCATTCCACAAACATGTGATTCTTCTAAATTTAGTTATTTGTAGGTACCAAAAGTAGCCCAACAGTTTTGTTTAAAATTACTGTTTAGGTCTATGGTGTGCAAACAAGTATATTTACATGCCTGTATGCTCTTTTCCTTCATGTCTAGTTAAAAGAACAGATACTCATATCAAAACTTTCAGTAGTGGGTCACCTGGGTGTCTCATTCGGTTAAGAGGATGCCTTGGCTCCGGCCATGATCCCAGGGTCTGGAATTGATCCCCATGTGGGGCTCTCTGCTCAGTGGGGGAATTGCTTCTTTCTCTACCTATCTCTCCGCCTGCTTGTACATGTTCTCTCTCTCTAAGAAATAAATACAATCTTTAAAAAAAAAAAAAAAAAACCTTCGTTAACTTCCTTTTTGTTCTAAGTACACAAAATCACAAACTGAACATGTATACCTTGAAAATACTTAATATGACACTTCCAAAATTTTCATGAACTGAGCAAATATAAAATAATATTTCAAATATTTCCAAAGATCCACAATTTCTGAATTTTCACTTATGTAGGCTCAATAATCCATAAACTAATTCCAAGTTAGTGAGAATTTCACCAAACCATCTACTGGCAATGCAACAGTCAGCCAATGAGAAGTTCACCAACAAGATTCTGGAACTCTACCAACATTGTAGCAGTGGCCACTTACTCAGATGTTAAGAGATTTACATTGTCATGTAGGAACTTATAAACACTTCTAGGGTGCTTATGTCAGTCTCTGTTCTAAGCATTTTACAAATACTCGTTTAATCCTCATGAATACACTATGAGGTGTGTACTGTTATGATGCTCATTTACAAAGGGTGAAACCAGAGTCAGGCAATGAATGAGTGTCCCTCTCAATTCTCAGGATTATATGATTAGTAGCATTAGAAGTGTTACCGAATACTCTGGGGAGAACAAAGGCTTGCGTCTCCCAAAGCCAGGAATTATTACGAGTTTTTTCCTGCCCCCAACCTAATCCAGATCAACTGTTCTAGAAACGGAAGGATGAATTGAAGTAAAAGTGCTGTCATCCCCATACCTCACTGGCTTGGGCCAAAGCTAACCCACCACGGACCTGGCTTCCTTTGCTCTTTCTGGCAATGTTAATGTAAACTATTAAGCAGTCATCACTACAAACTGGCAAGAGACTGACAAAGACTGCGGCAAAGCTGAGAGTCAATATGCAGGACAGACTTAAGTGAGGACATGAATGTATAAATGGTTGTGTTGACTCTTGAGGAAAGCCCAGGGAACAATTTACCTTCCAGGGACTAGCCCCATTTCTCCTTTAAAAATATGTTAAAAATTCACAAGAAAGTGTATCTTGGCTGTTCAGGAAATAAAAATCAAACATTTGATTGTTAACTAATGACCTCTTGTTTCCCCATCTGTGACGATCTTGTTTTAATATGTTACAGAGAACAGAAAAATTGCAAGTATAACATAGGCATCCCCCCAAGATAAACAGGAAGACGATCTTTGAGTTCTGGGAGAGCAACTAAAAATCTGAGCCATTTTCTAACTATAGTATTGGGACGCGCTCAAGAAGGTGTTGTTAGGAAATAGCACCTGGTCTTTTCTGTACTGGGGGTTCTGCCAGGTGCACACGCAAGCTGTGTGCTTCCCCACGTATGTGGAGCTGGCACTGCTGTCTACTAAGTTTTCTTTAGAAAATTAGATATTTCAAAAGACTTTTTATGTATTCCAGAAAATGTATCTATCATCCAACTTTATCAGCTTATGATGTAAAACCTACCAATCCAGTTAAAAATTGATCAGTTCATCTCAAGAAATAGAACCTAAACTTTAAACCATTTCTCTAGTGATTTTTTTAATTACTCAGAAACACCGGTACTCTGTTACATGTTACTGTAATTACACAATGAGCCCCCCCCAACAAACATTACCTAACGTTGAACTGACTTTTAGTATATTCCCAGTAAGTAACTTAAATCAATCCAGGTCAGAGACAGCTAAATAATTTTTCCGTAACATTGTTTGATGTGAAAAAACTGTAAACATACATAAAAATAGAGACAATCGTATAATCAAACTCAACCCTGATTAGTTCAACAGTTATCAACAGCCCAATCCTGCCCCCATTTTGCCTTTTTTAAAAATTATTTCTTGGGGCACCTGGGTGGCTCAGTGGGTTAAGCCACTGCCTTCGGCTCAGGTCATGATCTCAGGGTCCTGGGATCAAGTCCCGCATCGGGCTCTCTGCTCAGCAGGGAGCCTGTTTCCGTCTCTCTCTCTCTGCCTGCATCTCCGACTACTTGTGATTTCTCTCTGTCAAATAAATAAATAACATCTTTAAAAAAAATTATTTCTTTACTGAGATATAATTGACATAGAACCTTGCATTAGTTTTAGGTGTACAATGGAAGGATTTAACACATGATTATATTGTGAAATGATCACCACAATACGTCTAGTTAATATCAATCACCACACATGTTTACAATCTTTTTTCTTGTTACAAGAACTTCTGAGATCTATTCTCTTAGCAAATTTGAAATAGTTACTTATCTGACCTGGAGAGAGAGAGAGAGCGAGCAAGAGAGAGAGAAAGGACAAGCAGGGGAAGCCAGAGAGGGAGAAGCAGGCTCTCCACTGAGCAGGAAACGAAGCCTGATGCAAGACTCAACCCCAGGACCCTGGGATCATGACCTGAGCGAAAGGCAGACATTTAACCGATTGAGCCATCCCCGGGTCCTGGTGCCTGTGTGTTTCAGATGTGTTGACACTAATCCTTGATAATTTTCTTGTCTTCTGGTATAAGATGGCCCAGACTTATCCTGTACATTTTCCCGCTCCTGACCTGAAATCAGTCATTTCTTCAAAATCCCTGGGTTCCTTCTAGAAGGAAATGGTAGTTAGAAACCACCATCAGTAGTACTCATTGCTACTGGGTTGTTATTGCTCCTAGATCTTTTCAGTGATTAGAGCTAGGAAATAGGTAATTTTTTTCAAAAGAAAAAAATCTTGAATTCATACTAATCTTACATATTACAATTACATATTACAACATATTAAAATATTGCATAGTGCATCCTTGAACATAGTACATGTTCAAGAAAAATCTTGAATTCATACTAGTATTCCAGTTCAAATGTAACATTATAGGGCTGTATCTTAATTTATTTGATTTTATATTTGTGTTTCATTTTCTCATAGGAAACTTTTTTTCCTGATGACATTTACAAAGCTACTTATCTGCTTTATTCCACCTAAGAGTTTATTGTATTCTTTTTGTTTATGTAATATGTCCCATTAGGGACAGTTAGTGAAAACAGTGTGTTTTAAAGTCACCTGATCTAATTATTTTCTCTGTATGACTGAGCCATCAACTTGAGATGTGGTTAGTTTACTTTCAGTTCTGTTTTCAATTTTTAGGGGATTGGTTTTTTTTCCATTTTGAAATTATTCCTTTAATTATGCAGTACATAGCATATAGCTAGATATTGTTCTGAATTCTTCCCAAGCATCATCTAATTTAACCCTCACAGTAAACCTGTGGGTGGGTATTACCACCTCTGCTTTATGCCTAGGAAGAGTGAAGTACTAACAACTTCCATCATTCCCTAG
Organism: Mustela nivalis; assembly: GCF_964662115.1. Classification (NCBI taxonomy): domain Eukaryota; kingdom Metazoa; phylum Chordata; class Mammalia; order Carnivora; family Mustelidae; genus Mustela; species Mustela nivalis. The sequence goes on from NC_139021.1 coordinate 95,823,260, forward strand.
ATCACAAGGGGCAGGATAAGGATTTAAACTGAAGGATCTGATTTATAATCCCCTGGCAAAACATGATAAGTTCCATAAGAGAGATAAATGTGAATTAATATGGGGGTGTCAAAGAACAGAAACTGCATTTTTAAAATTTTATGACAGTCATCCTAATAGGTGTGAAGTGATTGCTCACGGTGGCTTTGATTTGCATTTCCCTGATGATTAGAGATGTTGAGTGCCTTTTCGTGTTGGCCTGTTGGCCATTTATATATCTTCTTTGGAGAAATATTTATTCAAGTCATTTGTCCATTTTTAAATTGTATTATTTGGGTTTTTTTTTCTATTGAGTTGTAGGAGTTCTTTATGTATTGTGGATATTAACACATTATCAGATATATTGTTTGCAAATATTTTCTTCTGCTCCATAGGTTGCCTTTTCACTCTGTTGTTTGTTTCTTCTGCTGTGCAGGAGGTTTGAGATTAATGTAGTTCCATGTAGTCTCCTATTTTTGATGCTTGTGCTTTACATGTGATATCCAGGAAATTACTTTTTCCCTGTGTTTTTTTTCTAGGAGCTTTGTGATTTCAGGTCTTACATTTTTGTTTTTTGTTTTGTTTTGTTTTTTTAAAGAATTTATTTATTTATTTGACAGAGAGAGATCACAAGTAGGCAGAAAGGCAGGCAGAGAGAGAGGAGGAAACAGGCTCCCTGCTGAGCAGAGAGCCCGATGCAGGACTTGATCCCAGGACCCTGGGATCATGACCTGAGCCGAAGGCAGTGGCTTAACCCACTGAGCCACTCAGGCGCCCAGGTCTTACATTTTTGTGAGTAGTGTAAGATAGGGGTCTGATTTCATTCTTCTGTTTTTGGCTCTCCGGTTTTCCCAATATCATTTATTTAAGAGACTGTCCTGGGACGCCTGGGTGGCTCAGTTGGTTAAGCAGCTGCCTTCGGCTCAGGTCATGATCCCAGCGTCCTGGGATCGAGTCCCACATCGGGCTCCTTGCTCCGCAGGGAGCCTGCTTCTCCCTCTGACTCTGCCTTCCACTCTGTCTGCCTATGCTCGCTCTCGCTCGCTCTCTCTCTGACAAATAAATAAATAAAATCTTTAAAAAAAAAAGTCTTTAAAAAAAAAAATTTAAGAGACTGTCCTTTCCCCATTATGTGTTGTTGGTCCCCTTGTCCAAAATCAGCTGACCATATATGTAGGGGTTTATTTCTGGACTCTCTATTCTGTTCCACTGATCAACGTGCCTGTTTTATGCCAGTGCTATACTGTTTTGATTGCTACAGCTTTATACTATAGCGTGAAATCAGGTACTGTAATGCCTCTAGGTCTGTTTATTTGGGGTCTTTTGTGATTACATATACATTTTAGAGTTGTTTGTTCTATTTCTGTGAAAATAGCCACCCCTGGAATTTTGATTGGGATTTCTTAAATCTGTAGATTGCTTTGGGTAGTATGGACATTTTCGCCATATGAATTCTTCCAATGCAAGAATATGGGATATCTTTCCCTTTATTTGTGTCTTCTTTGATCTCTTTCATCAATGTCTTATAGTTTTCACTATACATGCCTTTCATTTCCTTAGTTAAGTTTATTACTAAGTATTGTTTTTCATGCTATTTTAAATGGAATTGTTTTCTTAATTTCTCTTTCATACAGTTCATAGTGTATAGAAGTGCAGCTGATTTCTATATATTGATTTTGTATTTGTATTCTTATTGTACAATTTCAGTGAATTTATTTGTTAAATTCTAACACTTTTTAGTAGGGTCTTTAGGGTTTCTATATATAAGACCACATCATCTGTGAACAGAGATAACTGTTCATCTGTGAACAGAGATCATTCTTCCTTTCTGATGTGGTTGACTTTTATTTCTTTTCCTTGCCTACTTGCTCTAGCTAAGACTTCCAATAGTATCTTGAATAAAAGTGGTGAAAGTGGGCATCCATCTTCATCATGGAGGAAAAGATTTTAACTTTCATCATTGAGTATCACTGAGGGCCCGTTATATATACGGCCTTTGAGGAACATTTATTTCTTCGAAACCCAATTTGTTGAGTGTTTTTATCATGGGGGAAAAAAAGGATTTTGTCAATTCTTTTTTCTTCACTTATTGAGATGATCATGTGATTTTTGTCACTGATTTTGTTAATGGTGTATCACATTGATTGATTTGCAGATGTCGAAACATCCTTGCATCACAGGAATAAATCCCATATGTTCAAGGTGAAATGGTCCTTGTGATGTGCTGTTGAATTCGGTTTGCTAATATTTTATTGAGAATTTTTACATTTACATTCATCAGGTCTGTAATTTTCTTTTCTTGGAGAATCTTTTTTTTTTTTTTTTTCAAAGATTCATCCATTCATTTGACAGACAGAAATCACAAGGAGGCAGAGAGGCAGGCAGAGAGAGAGGAAGAAGCAGGCTCCCCACTGAGCAGAGAGCCTGATATGCAGAGGCTTTAACCCACTGAGCCACTCAGGTGCCCCTTCTTGGAGAATCTTTATTTGGCTTTAGCATCAAGGTAAGGCCATCCTCATAAAATGAATCTGGGAGTGTTCCTCTTCTTCAGTTTTTTGGAAGAGTTTGAGAAGCATTGGCATTAATTCTTTGTTTAGCAGAATTCACCAGTGAAACCATTGGGTCTTAGGCCTTTCTGTGTTGGGAAGTTTTTTGATTACTGATTCAACTCTCTTACCCCTATTGGTCAGTTTAGATTTTCTTTTTCTTCATGATTCATTCTTGATATACACTATGTTTCTATGAATTTATTCATTTATTGTAGTTTATCCAGCCTGTTGGCAAATAATTATTTATTGTAGTCTCTCATAATCCTTTATATTTTTGTGGTATTAGTTGTAATTTCTCCTGTATTTTTTATAAATAAATCTATAAGTATAATAATAAACTTACAAATATATAATTCCCTTCCTCTTCTCTTATGTAAAAGGTAGCATGTTACATGTCCTGATTTGCATTTTACTTATTTTACTTAATATATTCTGGGAACCACTGTACATTTCTTCCCCAGAGACCTTCCTCATTTGTTGCTATAAATGGATGGGTCTCCATCATGTGAATATGCTGTAGTTGCATTCAACCAGTCTCCTGTGTTTAAATGTTTAGGTAGTTTCCTTATATTGATAATTTTATTTTCTTTATTTTTTTCCTGATTCATCTAGCTAATGTATTGTGAGATTTATTGGTCTTAAGAAAACAATTTTTGCTTCATTGATTTTCTTTATCATTTATTTTCTATTCACTGAGTAATTTCCTTTTTCAATTCATTCCAGATTTAACTGTGTTTTTCTGGTTTGTTAAGGTGGAAACCTGGGAACATGTTTAGACTTTCTTCTTTTCTACGTGAACACTTAAAGATATAAATTCCTCTATAAACATTACTTTAGCTGCAATCCATGTATGTTTATACGTTGTGTTTTCATTTTCATTCAGTAAAAATGTGTTTTGAGATAATATCCCTTGTGATTTCTTCTTTGACCGATGACTATTTAGAAATGGGTTATTTAATTTCTAAAGTTGTGTGTGTGTGGTGTATTGATTTTTAAATATTTGGGATTTCCAGGTATCTTTCTGCTGTTGATTTCTAATTTAATCCCATTTGGGATGGAGAACATATTCTTTATTATTTCAATTGTTTTTCAATTTATTGAGACTTGTTTTATGACCCAGTTCTGGTGAATGGTCCATGTGTGCTTGAAAAAAAACTGTTTTCTACTATTGCTGAGTAGAATGTTCTGTAGAATTTAGTTGGGTCAAGTTGGTTGACAGGATTCAAGTTTTCTATATTCTTACTTATTTTCTATGTATTATCAGTTGTTGAGAAAGGAGTGTTGAAATCTCCAGCTATAGTTATGTGGGGTTTTTGTGTTCTCTTTTGTCCAAGAGCTTTTGCTTTTACATTTTGATGCTGTTATTAGATACAAAATTGAAATTGTTATTTCGTAGTGAATTGATCCTTTTTTTTTTTCTTTTTTTGCCAGAGAGAGAGAGAGAGTGAGAGAGAAAGCACAAGCATGAGCAAGGAGCCTGATGTGGGACTTGATCCCAGGACCCTGAGATCATGACCTGAACCAAAGGCAGACACTTCACTGACTGAGCCACCCAGGTGCCCCTGAATTGATGCTTTTATCTTTAGGAAATACCCTCTTTATTCTCTTTATTCTTTATTCAAAATACTCTTTTATTTTTATTTTATTTTATTTTATTTTATTTATTTATTTGATAGAGAGAGATCACAAGTAGGCAGAGAGGCAGGCAGAGAGAGAGGGGGAAGCAGGCTCCCTGCTGAGTGGAGAGTCCGACGTGGGGCTCGATCCCAGGACCCTGAGATCATGACCTAAGCTGAAAGCAGAGGCTTAAACCACTGAGCCACCCAGGCGCCCCCAAAATACTCTTTATTCATATTAATTTTACCTATCACAATGTTCACTTTGATACTAATATAGCCACTTTATCTTACAAATAATGTTTGCATGATATAGAATCTTCATAGTTATATTTCTGTGTTTGAAGCATGTTTCTTGGAAATTATATTTATCTAGTGGGATCTTACTTTTATATCCAGTGTGATAATCTCTATATGAGATATATAAACTAGACTTTAGCAAACATTTCCTAGTCTCTGTCACAGCTCTGCTCTTGTTGTGTTAAACTATCTATAGGACATACATAAAAATATGTACGTGGCCTCTTCATTTACAAAAAGAGAAGGCTCTCTCTGCTTGTTTTGCTTCTCTACCTGCTTATTCTGTTCTTGCTTCAACTTTTCCTCCTCTTCCTTCTCTTTCTCCTCTACATCCTCTTTTCTTCTCTTCCTTTCCTTTCCTTTGCCCCTCCACTTCCTCTCTTTGTTTTTCTTCTGTTGGTAGAGTGATGTTTTCTTGGTATAATTTTCCCTAAGCATAATAAACATCCATAAATATCTCCTTAGTACAAGTCTGGCTGTCAAAAGAGAGAGAGAGAGAGAGAGATTTTCTCAGTGTTTTGTCTGAAAGTCTTTATTTTACCTTTATTTTGAAAATTATTTTTGCTGGATATAGAATTCTAGGTTGAGAGTTTTTCTTCTGGCAAAATAAAGATGTCATTTCATTGTGTCCTGGCTTCATTGTTTCTGAAAATAGTCTTTGGTATTTCTTGCCTTTGGCCCACTACTATTGAGTTTTGTTTTCAAATGCTTTAAAAAGGGCATCAGGCTGACTTGGTCAGTTAAGCAACCAACCCTTGATTCTGGTTCAGGTCATGATGTCAGGGTCCTGAGATCAAGCCTAATGCTGGGTATGAACCCTGTTTAAGAGTCTTTCCCTCCCTCTGCCCCTCCCCTTCCGGAGGCATGTGCATGTGCTCCTGTGTGCACTTGCTCTCACTCGCTCTCAAAAAAAACAAACAAAAACCCAAAAAGCATTTTTTTTTTAGATTTTATTTATTTATTTGACAGACAGAGATCCCAAGTAGGCAGAGAGGCAGGCAGAGAGAGAGGGAAGCAGGCTCCCTGCCAAGCAGAGAGCCCGATGAGGGTCTCGATCCCAGGACCCTGAGATCATGACCTGAGCCGAAGGCAGAGGCTTTAACCCACTGAGCCACCCAGGTGCCCCCTAAAAGCTTTTTAAAGTTTTTCTTTTTCACTAGTTTTTAACAATACGATGAATATGTCACTTGATACTGTTTTATTTGTTTTAATTCTAATTAAGGTTCATTGAGTTTCTTGGATATGTACATTTATAGTTTTTATCATATTAGGAAACATTTTGGCTCTGACTTCTTTAAATATTCTTCTGCCTCCATTTTTTTTTGATATTCAAATTATACATATATTAGATAACTTAGTGTTTCACAGATTAGTGAAGTTCTTTTCTTCCCCTAAACCTGATCCTTGCTCTCTGCTTCCATTTGAAAGCATTTCTATCACTGTAACTTCAGGTACATGATCTTTTCTTTTGCAGTGTCTAAACTTCTGGTAATTCCATCCAACGAATTTCTTCATTTCAGATACATCATCTCAGCTCTGAAATTTCCACTTGACTTTTTCTTCCAGTATCTTCCATTTCTCACTTCATTATACTGTTTTCCTTTATATCCTTGAGCATATTTATAAAGATGTCTGCTACTTTACATGTGATGTTTGGGTCTCTTGCAATTGGACTAATCTTTCTTTTTTTTTTTAATTTTTTTTTATTTTTATTTTTTTAAAGATTTTATTTATTTATTTGACAGACAGAGATCACAAGTAGGCAGAGAGGCAGGCAGAGAGAGAGGAGGAAGCAGGCTCCCTGCTGAGCAGAGAGCCCGATATGGGACTCGATCCCAGGACCCTGAGATCATGACCTGAGCCGAAGGCAGCGGCTTAATCCACTGAGCCACCCAGGTGCCCCTGGACTAATCTTTCTTTGCCTATGGATTACATTTCCTTGGCTCTTTGCATGTTTAGTAATTTTTAATTGTATTTTAAACATGAGTATTTTGCTATTGAATGCTATTTTGTTGTTTTTTCTTAAAGAGGGTTAAATTTATTCTGGCATGAGTTTATATATTTTTTGAAGCTTTAAAGTTCTGTATGTTGCTCTTGAGAAATCTGATGTCAGCCTAATTTTCTTACCTTTATAAGTAATTTTATCTTTATGCTTTAAGACTCTCAGCCTTTTTCCTTTGCTTTAAAGTTTGTTGATTTTTTTTTTCTAAGATATGACTCTGAGGTCATTATAACAGGTCATTTTTCTCGTGCATGTGGTGGGCCCTTAAGTGACAAATTCAAAATATTGAAATATATTTAAATCTACTTCTGAAAAGCTTTAAAAATGTTTTTAAATGAGTTTTATTCTGTTGTTTCATTTCTCTTCTTCAGAAATTCCAGTTATGTGTACATTGATTTTTTTTGTTTGTCTGTTTTACACTCCCATCACATTCTCTTGATTTCTTTAATATACCTTCATCTCCATTTCATTTGCTTGTTGTTTTACTCACTTTCTTTTTTTTTAAATTATGTTCAGTTAGCCACTGTATAGTACATCATTAGTTTTTGATGTAGTGTTCAATGATTCAGTAGTTGTGTTTTACTCACTTTCTTCAATGTTTCTTTCTTTTTCTTTGTGATAAGAACTCTTAGGATTTACTCTTCACAAATTTCCTTTGTATCATATAGCAGAGCTAGGTATAGTCATCCTTTTGTACATTATAGCCCTAGTACTGATTTATTTTATAACCAGAAGTTTGTACCTTTTGACCACTTTCCTGAAATTCCTCTTTCTTTACCCTTTACTTTTGGTAACCATAAATCTAATCTCTTTTGTATGAGTTTGGTTGTGTTGTGTGTGTGTGTGTGTGTTTTAGATTGCACATGTAAGTAAGATTACAGAGTATATATCTTTTACTGTCTGACTAATTCATTTAGTATAATGCCTTCAAGGTCCATCCATGGTGAATTTTTTTGATGTTTTTTTTTATCACTGAATGATATTCCATTCATACATCAATGGATTCAATGTTTCTTTTAAATTTTTATTTGAATTCCTTCTTCCTTGGGTACATTGTAGTTTATCCTTCATTTTTTTTAGTATATGTGCTGCCGAAGCGAGCACTATCCTTCATTTTTTAAGACACACCTTTATCTTCAACTACTTTCCTGAGTTTGATCAATTCTTGTTGCATTTCATCCTGAATTTGTTTGTTTTTATTTCTTCTTAATAAAAGAAATTAATCATTCTAAGTGGTTTTATTTTTTTTTAAAGATTTTATTTATTTATTTGAAAGAGAGAGACATTGAGAGAGGGAATACAAGGAGGGAGAGTGGGAGAGGGAGAAGCAGGCTTCCCACTGAGCAGGGAGCCCAGGATCTCCCCCTGCTCCTCTAAGTGGTTTAAAAAAATTGTCTTTGGGGGCACCTGGCTGACTCAGTCAGTAGAGCATGTGACTTTTGATCTCTCAGGGTCATGAATTTGAGCCCCTCATCCAGAATAGAGATTACTTAAAAAAGGAAAAAAAGAAAGAAAAATCAGTTTTAGACTTGCCAAATCTGAAATGTACATTCCTGGTCTGAATGGTGATTCAAACAGACAGTTGGATACACAGGTTTGGAATGTGGGGGCAAGTTCTGGGCTGGAGATACACACTTGGGAGTCACCTGCATATAGACGGTACATAAAACCATGACACTCAGAAAGAGTCACCAAGTGAATGGGTATAGATAGGAAAGAGAAGACCAAGGACTGTGGTAGGGGAACTAACATATCCAGCATGGGGAGATGGGGAAGAATATGGGGGGAAAAAGACCGAGGAAGAGTGGGCAGGGACATAGGAAAGGGACCAGGAGAGGAAAGCGTCCTGGAAACTAAGAAATGCAGGTGGTGCGGGGAGGCAGAAGTCGCCAGCTATGACAAATGCTGCTTATATGGTGACTGAGATGAGCCTTGTAAGTGACCGGTGGCTCTGGAAAAGTGGAGATGATGGGTGACTCGAGGTGAGCAGCGTAGGAGTGGAGTGGGTGCACACCTGAGTGTAACCAGTTCAGGAGAGACTGGAAGGAGAGAACTGCTGATAATGACTATAGGACCTTTATTCTAAAAAGGGCAGAAATAGGGCAGTCATTAAAATGGGTCGTGGAGGGACGCCTGGATGGCTCAGTTGGTGAAGCATCTGCCTTCAGGTCATGACTTCCCAGGGTCCTGGGATCGAATTCCACATCAGGCTCCCTGCTCAGCGGGGAGCCTGCTTCTCCCTCTGTTGCATGTGTATGCACTCTCTCTTTCTCTCAAATAAATAAATAAAACTTAAAAAAAAAAAAAAAGGAAGGAGTCATGGAATGGAGCAAGGGATATTTTTGACAGATGGGAGAAAAAAGTATTTTCTGATAGGAAAGGCCTAAGGAATCCTTATAAAAAGAGTGTCTAAGAGTGACCTGTGAATTTCCTTGAAATGTTAGGATGACAAAAGAGTGGGGGAGAGAGTTAAAGTGCAAGTCATTCTCCTGAGGGTAGCCACAATGTGTACTGCAAAGAAGCTGTGGTTGTGGTTGTGGCTGGTGATTAAGATTTCCCTCACAATTAATCATGGTCCATTTGTTAAAGAGCCTCATACACTATGTAATGCTTAAGCTTTTGTTATTACCTCTCTAGCTGTCTGTAAGGCAAAGTGGAGTTGCTTGCATTCCATCTACATTGAAAGTCATTAAACATTGCAGTAGTGAATGATAAATGCATATAGTGTATACATATAGCTATATACTGTGCATACTCCAGTGTGTAATAACTATACAGCTATCTGTATACATATACTCTCTCTCTCTATTATATACAGACATATACATACATACATATCTATGCATCAAATATGTAAAATTGAGATTCTCATAGCCATATATACATATGCACGTGCGTGCGTGCACACACACACACACACACACACACACAAAATGGGTGCTATATATTGCTGTGGTGGGTGCATGCTGTATGTCTGATGCAGATAGTTGAAAACCCCAAATTCCTTTCCAGTTCCTTTTTTTTCCCCCTTTCCAGTTCTAATAGTCTTTGAGCTTATCACAGCACATAGAACATATGGATCATTCATTAAAGTGACAAGTGGAAAGTATACAATATGTGGGGAAGGGATGGAAAATAGATCAAAGGCATAGACAAGAGCCAAGCACATGTGGCCACAAATGGTCACAGCATGGGTGAGGAGTGCTGAAATGTGGGTACAGTGTTAGGAGTTTGCAGAAGAGCCACAGCCAATCCACCTTGCAATGGCCCGGTAAGGTTTTCTGGAAGAGGTGACACCAGAAGCTTGGTATGGTACTGCCTGGTTCACAGGTTCATCACGGATCCAGATTTGAATTATTGAGGCAGAGTATAAATAAATCTAAATAAAATCTATGGTCACACCACTTCATTTATAAAGCATTGCTCACACGAACACAGTAGTTCAATATTATGCTGAAGGCACTGTGACTTAAGACAGACTTCAAAGGATCATCATCAGCCTATATTAAAAAATTCAAGAAGTTATTTATGATACAAAGCAAAACAGTTAAAGCAAAACAGTTAACTATGTAGGTCTGCTTCTCACAACAACTGCTTTGAGCCAAGCAGGGCAGCAGTATTAACTTATTACCACTTTTAGGGACAGATGATAAATTTGGCAACTAAACAAGGTAGTCTGTAAATTAGCGAAGGGGGTGCAAACTGGTTGGCCAGGAAGTGCCCAAAAGAGATACCAAGGGCTCAGTGTGAGGGTAAAAGGTTGAAATTCTGGGAAGCCCATAACAGAAAGATAGAGGGTGGGGCACATTCTGTCAGTCTTGCAGACAGGAAGCCTCCAGATGGGCTTTTTACGTACTAACAGGACATGTGGGCACTAGTCAGGCTACTGAAAATTCCGTCTACATCCAGTTGTTTCCGTGATTTCCCCGTCTTCCTCATTGGCACTCTAGGCTGGGTCTCTCGTAGAGCTTTCCCCTTCAGTGTTTCAAAGATGCTGCTTGAGCTGGAACAGAACTGACCTTCCCCCAGGTCTCTCTAAATTACTGTAGCTATCTTCTGGCCGGTCTCCCTCCTTCCAATACCTGTCTCCCACTATCAATCCACCTTCTGAACCTAGTTCAGAAGTATCTTCCTCAACACAGAAATTACGCCGTGCTCCTGTGTGAAAACAGACAGACTTAGATGGTTGTCCATTCAGCAGGATAAGTTAGACTCCATAGGGTTGGACCATATTGGACCCTCCCCCAGTGGCTCCACTGATTTTCCACTCAGGCTCCTCCACAGCTCCCATTATGCTCCCATGACTTCTTCCCAAATAAATGCAGTTTCCTCATGCCTGTTTCTGGTTACATTCTTCTGCCTGGGACTCCCTTCTATTTTCTTTTTCCTTTTTTTTTTTTTTTTCCTGTCTGGAAGATAGAGAGGAGAGAGATAGGGAAGAGGGAAGAGAAATAGATTTATTAAGTGAATAGGAATTTTGCTAGAGTGAAAACTCCATGGAAATAAAAATTTTCAACCTTACTAAGAAGCCTAACATAGAATTCTTTTAAGTATGTCATGAGAACTTGAAGAAATTCATAGATTAAAAAGAAAAAAGAAATCAATCAATTCAGCTTAAATGTAACCTGATTACCTGCTTCTATAGGGTAAAGAAAAAGTACTCCCATGAAACCACTGCTTATAATAAAGACATCTTGTGTTGACAAGTGGACTATATGATAGTTCCATAAGTATATTAGTTCTCCACATTCCTCCTAATTCAAGTCACGCTACACACCATTAAGCCAAAGTTACATTTGTCCAGGAAGAATGTCTAGCCAATAATATGGGAAATAACTTGGACAGGAACTTCAGTTCTTTAAAGAAATACATTCTGATGTAATGAAGAAAATTAGAAACTTCCAGATATTTGAAAATCAAGGTCTGAGGTTTTGATTAAAATTCTGGAGGGCAAACATCTTTTTAAAAAGATGGTATATTAGGAGTAAATATTTGAAGAAACCAATAAACAGAAATATAGATATCTCTACTAGAGGGACTGGTACTAAAGATAAAATCCTTGGGGGATAAAACCCTGGCTGGGTTAGTCAGTTAAGTGTCTGACTGTTGTTTTTGGTTCAGGTCATGGTCTTGTGAGGTCAAGCTGGGCGCCGGGCTCTGTGCTCAGGACAGAATCTGCTTGAGATTCTTCATTCCTCCCTCCCCTCTCCCTCTGTTCCCCTTACTTGTGCTCTCTTTCTCTCCAAAATAAATTAAATAAATAAAATCTTAAACAAAAACAAAACAAAACAAAACAAAAAGATGTGGAGCGCCTGGGTAGCAAGGTCGGTTAGGCGTCTGACTGTTGGTTTGAGCTCAGGTCGTGATCTCAGGATCCTGGGATGAAGCCCCACGTTGGGCTCAAACTCAGCCCCCAGTCAGCTTGAGACTGTCTCTCTCCCTCACCTTTTGCTCCCACCCCCACCACACACTCTCTTTCACATAAATAAATCTTTAAAAAAAAAAAATACAGCCCTTGGGCTTGATGAAGGTGGCCAAAATATGTTTGAAATATATGCTTGTCATCTTGAAACCAAGAAAGAATACAGTGTAAAGAACTGGGATAAAATATTGAAAAGATAGAAATCCATACACATTACGAGGAATTAAAAGGAATTCCACAAATTTTTCAAAAATATAAAAATACCCCTAATCAAGTAAAGGCAATAAAGACAATGTGAAGTTTAAAGTCCTCCTTCCTACTGGAGAAGAAAATACAAGACTGAAGAGGAGCATGTAGGAGGGAATAGCAGCCTGGAATTCAGAACTTACTGAGAGGACCCAATTAATTCAGAAGTCTCAGAACGACACAGAAGAACTCTTGTTTACAAGGAAAATGAAACTGAACATTTTAATCATTGCATTGTGCGACTGAAATAGCCAGATCTTCCATCTGAAGCAGGCGGCAAATACCATATAATAAAAGAGAAAATGAAAGGTGTAAATTAGTTGACAACTAGTAGATCATCAGAATGAGGTACTAAAAGATCAGAAAAAGAGGATTTATGTCCCATGTGCAGAAACTATATGAATATTAGTTGAAAAGGATAGATTCACATCACAATTCAAATCCCAGTCCAAAATGAGTGATAGGCTGTGAGCTGTACACATGGATGGAGAGAACAACATCAGAGAGTTGTTACCTTGAATTCTGACCTCTGCAATTAACCAAGGCACAACTGGAAAAGAAACACAAAGCCCTTTAGCTGAAAATAGAAGCTCTCAAAGAACTCCCTGAGCAGACACACATTCTTTAGAAGAGACTAATTTAGGAAGAGTACAAGGAATGAACTGAAATGGTTGATGTAGAGGGAACAGAAATTTACAGGCAGAAGAATTCAAGACATGGAGGATAATTTCAGAAAACAAAGTTTCCATGAATAGCAATTTTTTAAAAAGATTTTATTTTTTTATTTGACAGACAGAGATCACAAGTAGGCAGAGAGGCAGGCAGAAAGAGAGAGGGCGAAGCAAGCTCCCTGCGGAGCAGAGAGCCTGATGTGGGACTCGATCCCAGGACCCTGAGATCATGACCTGAGCTGAAGGCAGAAGCTTTAACCCACTGAGCCACCCAGGTGCCCCTCCATGAATAGCAATTATTAAGAGAGAGCCCATGACAACTGACTCCCTGGTTATGCTACAGAAAAATCCCTTTCTGGAGAAAGAAAAAGTAAGCAGCATAAGATAGAAAGAACCCCCTTCCCCCCATTCATGAAGCTTCTAAAAGCAATGATCAGGAAAACCTGACCCTCCAGTCCCTCCACAAAGAAGTCTTCTGAGTCGATTCTTTTGAGATCATTCCGTTGTCAGCCTATACCACCCTCATTAAAAACAGATTCATGGGGCGCCTGGGTGGCTCAGTGGGTTAAGCCGCTGCCTTCGGCTCAGGTCATGATCTCAGGGTCCTGGGATCAAGTCCCGCATCGGGCTCTCTGCTCAGCAGGGAGCCTGCTTCCTCCTCTCTCTCTCTGCCTGCCTCTCTGACTACTTGTGATCTCTCTCTGTCAAATAAATAATAAATAAAATCTTTAAAAAAAAAAAAAACAGATTCATGGACTCTGCCATCTACCCACTCCATGGGTGTGGAGCCCAACACAGGGCTTGAACTCATGACCCTGAGATCAATACCAGACATCAAGAGTTGGGTGCTTAACCAGCTGAGCCACCTCGGCGCCCCTGTCATCTCTTCACAGTTAAACAAATGTGACGAGAAGGATTTGAACACCATGAGTAGGACTCAATCTACTCTGAGGTCTTCTTAAGAAAGGCCTATATAAACATCTACCTCTGGTTCATGGTCTGTTAGCTTCATCATTGAAGTTGGAGGCGAAGGTGTCCACCATCCTCCCACCTCTTCATGGTAGAGCATCCCATAAACCCCTCCCGCCATGCACCTTAATCAAAGAGATCTGACCGAAAGAGACTGGATAAATCTTTTTTGATTTGAGATCAGGAAAATACATCTACCACCTGCTCTTATGATGAGCTATGAGTAATCCATCTCAGTGGTCAGCAAACTTTTTCTGTAAGGGCCGTATAGAAAACACTGTAGGCTCTGAGGGCCCTGTGGTCTCTGATGCAACTACTCAACTCTACCATTGCAGGCAGCATTGGGAATGGGTGTGGCTGTGCTCCAGAAACCTGTATTTACAAACACATGTGGTGGCCTCATTTGGCCCTCAAGTAATAAAAATGTTGCCTCATATCAATTTTGTGCTACTTCATTTAGGAAGAGTGATCACAGCATCCCCTTTAGTCTACCCACTATGGGTATTAGAGAGTCCTGTCCTCTACTGATCATGGACATAACTGTGAAACTGACCAAGTCACTACCTCATCAGAAGACCTGGAGGCAGATTTATGTCTTTTCCAAAAACAACAATAACAGCAAAACTGTGAAAAATATTTCCAGTCTTACATACTCTTGCAGAAACTTGCCTCTCACCCAGTTAATTGGTGGAAGGTCTTTTACCCTTCAATTGTGGTTCTCTGTGATGCCCTCAGAAATAAGACCTTCAAAGTTAAGTCACAAAAGACAATACAGTTCCCATCTGGCTCTTTCTGTTTAGGAAGTGTACCCTTAAATTTCAGTGCCATGAGGAAGGAACCCCAAGCCACACAAAGAGGCCACATGTAAGTCTTCCAGCTATTAGTCCAAGTGCGGTCAAGATGACAGCCAACATCAACCACCAGAAATGTGAATGAGGAAGGTTTTGAGATGATGCTGGCCCCCTTCTGACTATATAACTGTGAGATCAAGAGTCATAAGTACCCCTGAGTTCATTCAACATGCCCCCAACTATGGGAAATAATACAATAATGATTGTTTTAAGCCATTAAGAATGGGGTGATCAGAGGTGCCTGGCTGGCTCAGCCATTAAGCATCTGCTTTCAGCTCAGGTCATGATCCCAAGGTCGTGGGATCGAGCCCCACATTGGGCTCCCTGCTCAGTGGGAAGTCTGCTTCTCCCTCTCATACTCCCCATTGCTTGTGTTCCCTCTCTTGCTGTGTCTCTCTCTGTCCAATAAATAAATAAAATCTTAAACAAAAATAATGGGGTGATCGTTATGCAGGGTATGTAAGCGGGACAGATCTTGCTAACTGTAAGTGGGGTGCTGCTATAATAAAACATGGAATGGCTTTGGGAGGAGGAAGCAAGACGAAGGAGTAGGGCCTTAAAGATTCAGTTAGCTGAATCTTTATGGCCCTCAAGGAGGCTGCTGATGAAGACTTAAAGGAAGTGAGGAAAATATTAGAAGCTGGATGAAAGGAGACCTTTGTTATGTAGTGGTGGAAAGGTTAGCAGTGTTGCTACCTGTAGTAACATGGACAAGAGACGAAGTTCCTAATGAACCGATGGATCCAGCGAAGGAGATTTCCGGTCAGATGTCAGAAGTGTTATCTAGTTTCTTTATGCTGCTTGTCATAAGGTACAGATAGAGATAAGCCAAGGAAAGAATTGTTAACTAGTAAGGACTGAGCAAAATTAAACATAGGACTACCATGTGACCCAGCAACCCCACTTCTGGGTATATATCCTAAAGAACTGAAAATGGGATCTTGAAGATCTGCACACCTATGCCCCCTGTAAGATGATTCACCGTAGCCAAAAGGTAGAAGCAATCTACATGGCCATTGATGGATGAATGGATACAGAAAATATGGTATTTATATTTTAAGGACCTATTTAGAAACTGTCCCTGCTCCCTTTCCCCCAGGGGATTTACTTGGAGACAAGTCCCGGAAACCAGCTTCAGGTAACAAAGCCCAGATACAAAGCCCAGGCCAGGTGGAGACATCGGATCAGTGGGGGGATGCATACTGTCTCCCTGGTTACCAAGGAGTATGCCCCCCCCCCCCCCCCCCGGCTTTGGGCGCCAATCCCAATCAAGGTGTAATAGGCTGGTTCAAATGTCTACTAGGGTATATTGTAACTCAATTGGTCACCTAGCATCACTGTGGAGTTTCCTGTGTGTGTTACGGTCTCATTGGCCACCTGTGTGTGGCCAGGCCCGACCTCATGGCCTTTGCCCTTAAAAGCTAAACTGTGAAACAGAGAAGGGTTGCCCTCTCTTGTAAGAGGTGCATCCCCGATTAGATTCTTGATGCTTGGCGCGAAATAAAGCTTTGCTTGACCTTCACTTTGTATCAGTCTCGCTCCTTTAATCATGGACCCATTATTAGGGCATAACAATATACAATGGAATATTCCCGCCCTAAAAAGAAAGGAAATCTTGTCATGTGCTACAAAATGGGTAAACCTTGAGAACGTTTTGCTAAGTGAAAAAAGCCAGTCACAAAAGGACAAATACTGCATGATTCCATTTATATGAGCCGAAGTAGTCCAACTCATTGAAACAGAAAGGAAGGTGGTGGTTGCCAGGAACTTGGGGCAGAGGGAGGGAGGGAGCTGTTGTTCAGTGAGTGTATAGAGAGAGGGTTAGTCAAGCCGCAGGGGCAGGGAGCCCTTGAGAGTTGTTACACAGTGTTGTGCAGGCGGGTCAACAGTATCGTACCCTTGGAAATTTGGGGGAGAATGAATTTTATGATATTTTACCACAGTAAGAAAATACTAAGAATCTAGGACTTAACAGGTTAAAACAATACACTGTCAGATGTAACAATGGACTCTCCAAGTGAAAAACGTGTTGAAATTAGGAAATTACTTTCAGGCAGAGATCAAGTCAAGTGCACTGTCAAGAAAACAAGATGTAGAGATGACACAAGAGTGTGACTATAAAACTTTTTGTTAAGATCTCAGAAAGGGGGCGCCTGGGTGGCTCAGTGGGTTAAGCCGCTGCCTTCGGCTCAGGTCATGATCTCGGGGTCCTGGGATGGAGTCCCGCATCGGGCTCTCTGCTCGGAAGGGAGCCTGCTTCCTCCTCTCTCTCTCTGTCTCTCTGCCTACTTGTGATCTCTGTCAAATAAATAAATTAAATCTTTAAAAAAAAATTTATAAAAAAAAAAAAAAAGATCTCAGAAAGGTTTGGGGCACCTGGCTGGCTCAGTCAGTAGAGCATGTGAGTCTTGATCTCTGGGCTGTGAGTTGGAGGCTTATGTTGGGCATGGAGCCTACTTTTTAAAACAGATAAAAAAAAATAGAAACATAAAAAGATCCCAGGAAGATTTAAGTGCTGCATCACAGACCCTCTCAAACAGACAGAAGTCTCTCTGAAATCTTAAAAACTTGCCTTAGGGATCCTCTGTATTAAACAATAGGGCTTCTAAGAATCTGAAAGTTGTAGTTCCACAGCAATCTTACCGGAGCCCAAGATAGAAAGAGCTTATCTTTGTGATATTTGTGTGTGGTGTTTGCTGAGTATAATAAACCTCGTTAAGATTCTTTTTTTTTTGTTAAGATTTTATTTATTTGACAGAGAGAGATCACAAGTAGACAGAAAGTCAAGCAGAAAGAGAGGGGGAAGCAGGCTCCCTGCTGAGCAGAGAGCCTGATGCGGGACTCGATCCCAGGACACTGAGATCATGACCTGAGCCCAAGGCAGCGGCTTAACCCACTGAGCCACCCAGGCGCCCCCCTCGATAAGATTCTTAGGAAGTCCACTAAGTTTGTAAGAGAATTGCATTAGTGGAAATATACTAGCTTTGTTTAAGAGGGACAGAGACATTACAAAATAAAAGGTGGCCTTTTGATCTCTGAACTACCACGATCAGGAAACAATTAAAAAACCAAAAACTCCAAACCAGAAAAAACCTATTCAGCTGCAAGTCCCAGTCCCTCTGTTCCTTCCTTCCTTCCTCCTTCCTTCCTTCCTTCCTTCCTTCCTTCCAAGTTAGCTCAATGTCCAATGTGGGGCTTGAACTCAGGACAGTGAGATCAAGAGTTGCATGCTTTACTGACGGAGCCTATTGGTAAAGCATGTGACTCTTCTCTGTGTTTCTTACAGAGAAGAGAAGATGACTTACCTAGAACTTGCAAAAATAGTACAGAGAGTTCCTATGTACTCTTCACCAGGCTCTCCCCAATGGTAACATGTTGCATAAAAAGAAGGACAATTATGAAAACCCAGGAAACTAACATTAGTACAATACTATTAACTAAATGACAGACTTTATTTAGATTTCAGCAGTTTTTACATTTTATATGGTGCATCTTTTTGATACTTCTCTAACTTTATATTTGAAGTGTATTTCTTGTAAATAACATAAAGTCTTGCTTTTTGCCATTGAATAAAGCATTTTTTCTATTTACATGTAATATGATTATTGATATGGTTGGGGTTAAGTATCCTATCTTGTTATTTGGTTTTTATTTTCCATTTGTTCTTTGTTTCTCCATTCTTCTTGTATTTTCTTCTTTTGTATAATTTCACATATCATTTTTAGTATTTTACCTTATCTATACACTTTTTATTATTATATCCCATTTTGTATTATTTTTAGAGGTTGCTCTAAAAATTTTAATAAATGTTTTTTAGTTTCTATGGTCTATTTTTAAATAATATTAACTTTATGTATAAGAACCTTATGCTTGTATAATTCACTTACCCACTTCCACCCTATGTATTCTTATGCTCTTATATTTTCCTTCTACATACATCATAAACCCTACACTGTTTTGTTAATGTTTTAAAACATCACTAATTTTTTTTTTAGATTTTTATTTATTTGACATACAGATACAGATCACAAGTAGGCAGAGAGACAGGCAGAGAGAGAGAGGAAGAGGAGGCAGGCTCCCTGCTGAGCAGAGAGCCTGATGTGGGGCTCCATTCCAGGACCCTGGGATCATGACCTGAGCCGAAAGCAGAGGTTTTATCCACTGAGCCACCCAGGAGCCCCAAAACATCAATAATTTTTTTTTTAAGATTTTATTTATTTATTTGACAGAGAGAGATCACAAGTAGGCAGAGAGGCAGGCAGAGAGAGAGAGGAGGAAGCAGGCTCCCTGCTGAGCAGAGAGCCCGATGCGGGACTCGATCCCAGGACCCTGAGATCATGACCTGAGCCGAAGGCAGAGGCTTAACCCACTGTACCACCCAGGCACCCCCAAAACATCAATAATTTTTAAAAGGTAAATCAAAATATATTTAAGAGATGAAGACTGAAACAAAACATTTTTTTAAAACACATTTTAACCTTTTCTGCTCACTATTCTCTCCTGCATATATTGAGTTTCATCTGGTTCCTACTTCATCCTGAAAAACTCGTAATACAGGTCTCCTGGAGATAAATTCTCCTCACTGTGGTCTATTTGAAAATGTCTTTCTTTTCCCCTGGGTTTTGAATGATATTTTCACTGAATATAGAATTCTAGATTAAGTTTCTTTCTTTTAGCATTTTATCTTTCATTGTCATCTATTTGATGTTGTTCCTATGAAAAATTAGCTATTGTTTCCTATATTTAAAGATTTTTTTAAAAGAGAAATAGAGAGCACACAAGTGGGCCAAGAGCAGAGGGAGACAATCGGTAGCAGACTCTGCACTGAGCGCAGAGCCCCACAAAGGGCTTGATCCCATTACCTTGAGATCATGGCTTGAGCCAAAACCAAGTCAGGCACTTAAGCCAACTGAGCCACCCAGATGCCCTTGATTCTTGTATTTAATGGGCCATTTTTTTTCTTTAGCTGCTTTTTATATTTGCTCTTTTTTTAATATTTGCCCTTGTTTCTCAAATTTTTTTATTATGATGTGCCTAGCTTTTTTCCTTTGGGGTTTATTCAACTTCTTAGGTTTATTAGTTGATACCTTTTACCATCAAATTTTAAAAATTGTCTTATCTCATTATACATTGCTTCTGCATTCTTTCTCTCACCTCTCCTTCTCAAGCCTAATTACACATATATTAAAGCATCTGATATTATTCCACATATATTGGGCATTCTGAGTGTTTTTATTTTTCCTTATTTTTTTGCTACTTGGACACTTTCTATTATCCTGTATTCTAGTTCATTGATCCTTTTTTCTGTTCTGTCTGGTTTGCTGTTAATCCTACCTAATGAAATTTTCTTTTCTGATATCATACTCTCTACTTCTAACTCTTCCATGAGGCTCTTTTTATAATAGATTACATGTTTCTGCTAAATTTTTCTACATTTGCATGCAGATGTCCACCTTTTCTACTAAATCCTTAAACATAGTAACACAGTTATTTTAAAGTTCTTGCCTGGTCATTCCAACCTCATGCCCATCTCTGGTTTGTTTCTATTGACTTCTTTCTTTTCTTTTCTTTTTTTTTTAATAATACCATGCATCAATCGTGTTCTATGTTTTTTTTTTTTTTTTAAAGATTTTTTATTGGGCGCCTGGGTGGCTCAGTGGGTTAAGCCACTGCCTTCGGCTCAGGTCATGATCTCAGGGTCCTGGGATCGAGTCCCGCATCGGGCTCTCTGCTCAGCAGGGAGCCTGCTTCCTCCTCTCTCTCTCTCTGCCTGCCTCTCCATCTACTTGTGATCTCTCTCTGTCAAATAAATAAATAAAATTTAAAAAAAAAAAGATTATTTATTTATTTATTTGAGAGAGAGCATGAGCGAGGAGAAGGTCAGAGGGAGAAGCAGACTCCCCATGGAGCTGGGAGCCCGATGTGGGACTGGAGCCCGATGTGGGACTCGATCCCGGAACTCCAGGATCATGACCTGGGCTGAAGGCAGTCGTTCAACCAACTGAGCCATCCAGGCGTCCCGACTTCTTTCTTTTCAATGGGTCACATTTTCTTGCTTCTTCATGCATCTTGTAATTTTTCATTGCATATTGGATCATGTGTATAAAAAAATCACAAAGGGGCACCTGGCTGGCTCAGTCAGGAGAGAATGAGACTCTTGGAGTTGTGAGTTCAAGCCCCATGTTGGGTGTGGAGATTACTTAAAAAATCTTAAAAAACAACAACAACAATATTTTCTTCTAGAAAAGTACATGCCCCTTTTATGCCAGGCCACTAGAGTTGGGGGCTGAATCAATTTATTCTGTAGTTGACCTGGGTCTCAGTTTTGTTGCATCTAGTTGGATTTAGTTCACCATTGTCTCTAAATGTTTTGATGGTCAAATGAGGACTTTCCATTTTGCAGGGCATAAGGTCTGAGTAATGGCAAGTTTCCAGAGATTGCTTTGTACTTTATAGCTGGACTATTGGTTCTTTAAACCATGGGTGATCTCTTTCTGCTTTACAGCTTGGTTGCCAACTCTTGGGATTATTGAAGATTCTTTGCTCTCTAGAACTGACTCCAGCTTTCTATACATCACGAAATCTCTGTCCTTCTGTAGTGCTACCAGTCTTTGGATGACAGTTGCTTTCCACTCTGTGCAAACCTAGATTGCTTGAGCAGAGCAGTTCTTTTCTCCTTCCCTCAGCATTTAGAACTGAAAGTCATAGGTGTATACTGCTGCACATATTTATGGCTTTTTTTTTCTTATAATGGGAACTTCCAAGATCCACTCTCTTAGCAACTTTCAAACATCCCATATGGTATTGTTAACTATAGTCACGACACTGTATGTTACATTCCCGTGATTTATTTATTTTATAACTGGATATGTGTACCTTTTTATGACCTTCACCAATTTTCTGCTATTGACTTATAGGAGTTCTTCAGATACATGAGCTGCAAATATTTATTCCCATTCCATAGACTGCCTTTTCATTTTGTTGACAGGTTCCTTTGTCATGAAGAAGCTTTTTAATTTGATGTTGCCCCACTTGTTTATTTGCTTTTGTTGCCCCCCCCTTTTTTTAAAGATTTTTATTTATTTATTTGATAGAGAGAGATCACAAGTAGGCAGAGAGGCAGGCAGAGAGAGAGGAGGAAGCAGGCTCCCTGCTGAGCACAGAGCCTAACGCGGGACTCGATCCCAGGACCCTAAGATCATGACCTGAGCCGAAGGCAGAGGCTTAAACCACTGAGCCACTCAGGCGCCCCTGTTGCCCTTATTTTTGGTGTTAAATTAAAAACACCAGTGCTAAGACTAATGTCAGGGAGCTTATTGCCTATGGTTTCTTCTAGGAATTTTATGGTTTCAGGTATTTATTCCATTTTCACTTGATTTTTTCTGTAGGGTGTAAGATAAGGATCTATTTCTTTCTTTTTTTTTTTAAAGGTTTATTTATTTTAAAGAGAGTAAGAGGAAATGCAAGTTGGGGGAGGGGCAGAGAGAGAGGCAGAGTTTCTACCCTCCTCTGTGTTTCTGTGGTATTAGTTGCAATGTCTCCTGGTTCATTCCTATTTTATTTATTTGAGTCCTCTTTTTTTTCTTGCTGTATCTAGCTAAAGGCTTGTTGGTTTTGTTATCTTTTCAAAGCTCCAGCTCTTAATTTCACTATTTTCTTTTGTCTTTTTAGTCTCTATTTCATCTATTTCCATTCTGATCTTTGTTATTTCCTGCCTTCAACTAACTTTGGGCTTATTTTGTTCTTTTTTTTATAGTTCCTTGATGTATCGTTTAGGTCATTTACTTGAGATCTTCTTGTTTCTTAATGTAGGTATTTATTGCTGTGAACTTCCCTTTTAGGACTGCTTTGTTGTATCCCATAAATTTTGTATATTCCCATTTTCATTTGTCTTAAGATTTTTATTTAAGATATTTTAAAAGTAATCTTTACACCCAGTGTGGGGCTTGAACTTACAAATGCAAGATCAAGTGTTATATGTTCTACCAAGTGAGCCAGGCACCCTTAAGATAGTTTTTGATTTCTCCGTTGATCAGTTGGTTGTTCAGTAGCAAGTTGTTTTGTCTCCACATAGTTGTAGTTTTCTGGTTTTCTTCCTGTAATTTATTTCTAGTTTTATAACACTGTAGTCAGAAAAGACGCTTGGTATTCCAATCTTCTTAAATGTATTAAGATGTGTTGTGTGAGTTAACGTATGACCTGTTCTGGAAGTTGTTCCATGTGCACTTGGAAAGAATGTGTTTACTGTTGCTTTTGTTAATGTTGATCTAGAATTTCTGATTGTTATCGTGACTGCCAAATTCATGTGATCATCAGGCTAGTGGTGTTGGAAATAGCAGCCTACTCCATAGTCATACTGTATGTTGGGCATGTACATATTACAGTGATGGTAAATAGTGCTAGGCTTATGTTGGCAGAGGCAAGAAATCATTCAAAGTTTTTCTCTGAGGAATTATCTACTTTGATAAGAGAATATTCATTTATGTTTTGTCAAGTATGTACAGAACAGCTTGTAGGAATCTAGAGGACGTGATAAAACAGTTCTAATTTTTTGAAATGGTGTTTTAGTGACTCTTTGTAGATGGGGGACCTGGGCAGCTTCCCTGCTGGTCTGTAGCTTAACCCAGTTCTGGTTCTACTTCAGGAAGTTCCCTCAAATAAATTCTTAACTTCTGTATTAGCCCCAGTAATCTCACTTAAGTCCACATTACTCTAATTTGGATTATGATAATACCCCCCTCTTTAGCTCCTGTCTCTTCCTGTCCATCATGCGTATCACCAGAATAATCCTTCTAAAAGAATTAATTTATAAATCAGTCTTTCCCACCAGACTGAGTTGTTTTATATTTGTGAATGTTCACCTAGGACCTAACACTGTACTGACTATAGGAGAGATGTTTAAATGTGTTTGAGCGAAGAATGGACAAATTAATGAACTAATATTAAAAAGTTGGTATTTAATTTTGAAATGTTGGGACATCTGCCCAGTCCCCTTCCTCCACCATGCAAACTAAATTTTCTATGTGTAGGATTAAAACCATAGTCTTAGCTTTGTGTAACTCGCAATAGTCCAAAATTGGAAACTATAATCTAGACATGAGAGGGCATGACCAGTCTGGATGGGGAGAAAGTAAAAAAAAGAAAAGTGTCCCTGGATTTTTATTTAGACCATCCATCAAGTGAAAAACCTCTTGCAAGAAAGTGAGAATTAATTTTGACAGTATTTTTTACAGAACTCCGTAGTTTCTTATTTTGCATTTTTTATCCTGAGGTTTTTTTTTTTTTTTTTTTTTTTTTTTTAAATAACGAATAGCCCATAGTTTGGACTATTAAAAAGAACTGATCTAGGGATGCCTGGTTGGCTCAGTTGGAAGAGCAAACAGAGCAAACTAGCTCTTGATCTTGGAGTCATGAGTTTGAGCCCCATGTTGGGTGTAGAGATTACTTAAAGACAAAACAAAACCAAAAAAACCCTGATCTACAATAACACCATTGGGGCTGTCAGAATTCATAGTTTTATCTCTTAACTCTCTAGACTTGTATTTATCCCAGGTTGCATTCCTTCATGTGGAACTCCTCAGTACACACTGATTAGCAAGTAGAATGTTCTCTGACTTAGAACTCTATCTTACTTTACAATAAAATATTTCTGTTTTACAATATTGTTTATAGTATTTATACTATCTTAATCTTAAAGTTAATATAATCATTACTAGGAATAATAGCATGTAATTTTTTTAAATAGTAATCTGTAGAAAATTAGGGAATGTCAATTAGGACAGCATCAGAAAAATGTAAATGGAAAGTTGATTCATATTCAGCTTGTGACATTTTCAGATGAAATTTCACACAAAGGCAGTAATGTTGCAAGAGAGACTTTGTTGAGATAGAGGATTTTTCAAATTCCTTCATTTCCCCCTTAGCGTATCTATTTTTTTTTTTAAGTAAACTCTACACCCAACG
Organism: Mustela nivalis; assembly: GCF_964662115.1. Taxonomy (NCBI): domain Eukaryota; kingdom Metazoa; phylum Chordata; class Mammalia; order Carnivora; family Mustelidae; genus Mustela; species Mustela nivalis. The sequence goes on from NC_139021.1 coordinate 95,847,867, forward strand.
TAGTTTGAACCCACGACCCCAAGATCAAGAGTCACATGCTCTACCAACTGACCAACCTGGTGACCCTTCCCCCGCCAATCCAGCATATCTTGATCCAGGCTTGAGGGAAAGACAGGAAGGGGAAGATGGAAGTGGGGGAATGCTTGCTATAGGTCTTGAAGTGCTGTGGAGAAGAGGAGACAGCTTGAACCAGGAGGAAGAGGATGGGTCCTGATCGCTGTCCCTTTTTGCCAACAAACCAGATCAAGAGCATTAAGAGCATTAAGAGCAGTTCACATTAACACTGGTGGAGGACTGTGGCAAGGCAGATGAAAGGCAGCTCTTTAACTTTCCTTAGCTATCCTCAGTTCCTGGGTATTATGAGAAGGATATGGGAGTTCCTATAAGCCCCTAATAGAGAGGTAGGTAGCTGCACGGGGGCACAACAGGGAAAAACAGTCATATGTGAAAAATAGTCTTAGCTAAGCAGTGGTTACCTGGGCCAGAACATAAAGGAAGGCAAAGTAAAAATGCAGAAGGATCTTCATTAACATGAAGCCCAGTTATACAGGGAGTTCCACCAGCATCCCAAAGCCAGGAGCCCCAACTATAAATTACACTGACTGCAGACCTCACCCCAGGGTGCTGGGAAAACAAAATATGACCAGAAGGGTGCTGTCGTCACTGCAGAGGCCAGAGAAAAGAGCACATTTCCAGTAAGCCACACATTTTCCTTTCTTGTAGAGAAGTAAGGGAAGGGCAGAGAGGAAATCTGAGACGAGTGATTTTTATCTTAAACAGACGAAGATTTATGAAAAAGCCCTCTTTAAAGTACTGCCTCAGGCAAAAATTACCGTATTAGGGTAAAAATTAAATGTTATTTCATACTCCTCAAACAATAAGGGCTTGTCAGGAAGACCAAGTCAGTTATAAAGATAAACATTTTTTTTTTCTGCTCATGCAAGTTCCAGTGTGAATGAAATTTACGGACCCCCCCCATAAAACATATATAGAAATATTTTCAAAGTTTTACAACATATTCATATTCTAAGCAACTAAGTGAACTCTGAAAAATAAATCAAACTCATTTTTTAAAATATTTTATTTATTTACTTGAGAGAGAGAGAATGAGAGAGATAGAGAGAGAATGAGAGGGGAGAGGTCAGGGGGAGAAGCAGACTCCCTGCAGAGCAGGGAGCCAGACGCGGGACTCAATCCCAGAACCCCAGGATCACGACTTGAGCCAAAGGCAGTTGCCCAACCAACTGAGCTACCCAGATGCCCCTCAAACTCATTTTTAACATGACTTACAGAGTGCAGGGCTCATGAAACACGAGGCAATCTGTGATATTGGATCAAGTTAGGGTAGGCACGAAAATCCTGAGCTACAATGACTTCAAACTGGTCACCATAAGAAGAAGGATAGACTTTTCACCCTGCTGGAAATATTGCTGTTCACTTTGAGAAAGGAACATCTAGCAGTTATTTCCACAGACATTACAAATCATCTTCCTTGAAATGTCAAAACAAGACAGAATGATCTAATAGTCTATCATTTGGGAAGTTTAAATCACTTCATTACATTTTTAATGCGTTTATAGATATTCATTGGGTAAGGACAAAGTTAAATAAGACCCGAATTTCTATTTCACATCAAGTCAATAATTATTTAAGAATTTATGACATATAAGGCATCTTTCCAGGTGCTGTAGAGGATCCAATAAGAAGACTCAATTTCTATTTTAAAATATGACAATAAAATAGATGCCACAAGGCAGTAGGTAATTATTGTTAAGAGAATGTGTTGGAGGGGCACCTGGGTGGCCGAGTGGTCTGTGTCTGACTCTTCCAGGGTCATGAGGTTGAGCCCCATGTCTGGCTCAGTGCTCAGCAGGGAGTCTGCCTGAGAGTCTCTCTCTCTCCCTCTGCTCCTCCCCCTGCTCACAATCCCTCTAAAATAATGATAAGCTTGGCTATGTAACATTGTCTCCCCCACCCCCAGAACTCTGAGCATGGTCCCTGACAACACTAGTGTGCTCCAGCATATCCTTGCCCATCATTTAGTGTGAGTTTATAATTTTCTTTTTCCTGGGGTGCCTGGGTGACTCAGTGGGTTAAAGCAGAGCTCTGCCTTCGGCTCAGATCATGATCCCACGGTCCTGGATCCCCTGGTCCTGGTCCCCGCGTAGGGCTCTCTGCTCAGCAGAGAGCAGCTTCCCTTCCTCTCTCTCTGCCTGCTTCTCTGCCTACTTATAATCTCTGTCTGTCAAATAAATAAACAAAAAAATCTTAAAAAAAGAAAAAATTTTTTCCATTTTCCTCCTTGAGCATCTGCCATGACAAATAACCGTGACAAAGGTGTTTCTTGCAGCGTATCTGCTTTTGGGAGTCTTGCTTTTGACGCTAAAAAGCCCATGTTGGGGATGTATGAACATTGCTCGTTGCTGGTTAATTCTCTTCTGGAGATAAAAATTATTCATTTAGGTACAGGCAGTACACCTTTGCCCAGTTTTTCAAATATCTAGCAAGACAGTAGGTGGGAGAATTCAAGCAGGAGAGGGGAGGGATATTATTATCAGGTGGCCCCAGGGTGGGCCTATATGATAGCCCATTCTCTGGATTAGGAGTTCAGAGGCTTGGGTTCTATTCTCAGTTCTGCTCTCAACTCTCTGTGAGACCTTATTCACTACAAGTCTGCTGGGTGTTAGTTTCTTCATCTGAAAAAATGAGACAGTTGGGCCAGATCTGTAAAGTCCCTTACAACTCTGTAATTCAAACTGTACAAAATAATAATGAGATGAGATTAAAAATTAGAAACATAAAAATTACATCAAAATTATAAAGTATATACCCCAAATAATGGAAAACAGGCACACAAAGAACTATTTGCCCACCTGTGTTTGCAGCAGCATTCTTCATAATAACCAAAAGGTGGAGGAAACCCAAGTGTCCAATGGACAGATGAATGGATAAGCAAAATGTGGTCTATACATACAAGGAATATTATTCCGCTTTAATAAGGAAGGAAGGAAGGAAGTTCTGACTTATGCTACACACAAAGGAACCTTAAGAACATCAAGTTAAATGAAGTAAACCAGTCACAAAAGGACAAATACTGAATGATCTCACTTATTGTGGAGTGCCTAGAGGAGTCAAATTCATAGAGACAGAAAGTAGAAAGTACTGGTAGCCAGGGGCTGGAAGGAGGGGAGAATGGGGAGGGGTCATTTAGTGGGTCGGAAAAAATCCTGGAGATTGGTTGCCTAACAGTGAGCCGTGCACTTAAAAACGGTTAAAATGGTAAATTTTATATTATGTACATTTTGCCACAATTTAAACATTGTAACAACAGCACCACCACCACATAATGAGGAAATTTTGTAGAAGTTTGGCAGTGATCCTGGGGCTTTGCCAAATCTGGTTCCAGAAATAGCTCTTAGTAGGTAATGATAGGGCTTCATAATAAAGTCATGAGTATAAAAATTAACATCCTGGGGTTTTCCAGTGAAGTTGTTAGGAGACACTGTTTATATGTGATGACTAAACGTAATATTCTGAATTTTAAACATTGGAGACGTACTGAGGTGAGGATCAACTAAAATTTGAAGTATCCGTTTTCTCTGATGAGACTGTACTGAAGAACCACTCCAAGACAAGCCAAAGCGGAGGAAGACCGACATCCAGCTGTGAATGTGTGCGCCCCCAGCTGCTGTGATCCGTCTCTTGCCGAATGCTCACGTGTAGGCAATTTAACCCTCCCGGCTGCTCACAAATCCCTGATGGCAGCTCAGGCACAGGACGGTGCCAGGCAGCCTGGCATCTAAGAGAAAGTTCTGAACATCTGGCTTTGTCCCTCCCGTGGTACATTCCTGAGTCACCTCTGCTGTAACAAAATGCTGGCTTTTTGGCGCAGTGTAACATTTCCTGAATTTTGCTCTTCACTATCTTGCAAATGAGGCATGTAAGGAAGGGGGAATCTCGGTGACAGTTTCCAGTAGTTTGCTTTTAGCTGCCTCTTCCACCCAGGAAGGCAGTGGCTATGCTGCCATCTAAGGTGATGTGAGGTCAAGGCCCTTCCTTTGAATATAGACTCACTGACTGGAGTTCCATGTCACCTTTCTTGCACAAAGTGCATACTTTTTATTTCCCGTTTTAGTTCTTGAAACTACAGCAACAGACAAAAAAGCACTGTGAAGAGAGGCATTTTGAATACAGAATTTATCCAGATTTTCATTTTTTCCCAGTCTCTTAAAGTTGTCCTACCCATACTTAGTCCTACAGAATGAAGTTTTTTTATTAGTAATTCTTTTAGTCATTTGCCATTGTTGAATATATCTGAAACTTACAAGGAAACGGGTGATTTTTTTTCTTTTCTTTTTTCAAAGTTTTATTTAAATTCTAGTTAGTTATCATACAGTGCAATATTGATTTTGGGAGTAGAATTCAGTGAGTCATCACGTATATCCAACACCCAGTACTCATCACAAGGTGTTCCCTCCTTAATGCCCGTCCCCATCCAGCCCATCCCCCATCCACCTCCCTCCATCAACCCTCAGTTTGTTCCCTGTCATTAAGAGTCTCCTATGGTCAAAGAAACAAGTCTTACTTCAGATGAGTATTAATTAGTTCTTCTAATGTTCACTTGAATGTTGTAACGATGGAAACAGATCAATTGACACAAGAGGTTTGGGAATAGATCCGGCTAAGTGATTTACAAGTCTTGATATATTTACAAAAGTCACAATATTTACAAGAATTCAATATTCACAATATTTACAAAATTCCCAATTTTCTGTTGGTAGCTATGACAGAAAGTTGCAGACTAGCCCAGCAGCAAGCAGCCAGCTGCCTGTCTCTCCTCTATCTGTACTTACTGCCCAGATGAATCTTCTTGTCCCACAGCTTTAAATGCCATCTATACAAGGATGCCTTCCGGAAATATATCTTTAGCCTGGATCTCCCCCCTTGAACTTCAGTCTCGCATATCCAGCTCCCCACTCTATACTTCCATTTATATACCCATGTGGGAGGCACTTAAAGTTGAGCCAGTTCAAAGTAGAACTCTTCATTCCATGTCCCTCAAACTTGCGCCTCTCCCTTTATCCCATCTTAAAATAAATATTCGATAAAACAAGACGCAACCCCATTGTTCCCGTTGCTTAGGCTAATAAACCTGCCTGTCACACTGTACACTCAACCTGCAAGTATATTCTGCCAACTTTACTTTGGAGTTATGTCTTAACCCTAACACTTCTCTCTACTGCCAAGAGAATGGCGCATTGACCTCTTGCTGAGACCATTACAATAGCATCCTCATTGGTCTTCCTGCTTCTGCCCTCGACCCCTATCGTGTATGCTCTCTAGAGCAGCCAAAAAGATCCATTCTAAGATTGTTAGATCTTGTTACTCCTTCACTTGAAACCCTTCCATGAACTATCTTGTCATTCAAAAAAATAAAATCTAAATAATGTATTGTGATCTCTGAGGCTCACTGTGATTTACTTCTCAACCCCCTCCACTGAATCGCATTTCAAGGAGTTACCCTCTGTAGTGTCACTGGGCCACACAGGCTCCTTGAGATCCTTGAATGCACTAAGTATGCCCTGCCCTCCCAACTCCAAACCCCCTCTGTTCCCAGGGTCTTTTCACTTTAGGATCTGCCTGGAATGGTCTTCCCTAGATAGCCACATGGCTCCCTCCTTCACCTCCTTAAGGTCTTTCTCAAATATCACACTCTCACCAGCTTGTGGATTTAACTGAGATGATGATGATGATATTAAGATCCACATTTGCTAGGCAGTCCTGAGAGGAAAATATATAGCAGTACAAGCCTTTCTCAAGAAACAAGAAAGGTCTCAAGTACACAACCTAACCCTACACCTAAAGAAGCTGGAGAAAGAACAAGAAAGAAACCCTAAACCCAGCAGGAGAAGAGAAATCATAAAGATCAGAGCAGAAATCAATGAAATAGAAACAAACAAACAAAAAAAACCAGTAGAACAAATCAATGAAACTAGGAGCTGGTTCTTTGAAAAATTAATAAGATTGATAAACCCTTGGCCAGAAAAGAGAAAGGACCCAAATAAATAAAATCATGAGTGAAAGAGGAGAGATCACAACTAACACCAAAGAAATACAGACAATTAAAAGAACATACTATGAGCAACTCTACGCCAACAAATTTGACAATCTGGAAGAAATGGATGCATTCCTAGAGACATATAAACTACCACAACTGAACCAGGAAGAAATAGAAAGCCTGAACAGACCCATAACCAGGAAGGAGATTGAAACAGTCATCAAAAATCTCCAAACAAACAAAAGGCCAGGGCCAGACGGCTTCCTGGGGGAATTCTACCAAACATTTAAAGAAGAACTAATTCCTATTCTCCTGAAACTGTTCCAAAAAATAGAAATGGAAGGAAAACTTCCAAACTCATTTTATGAGGCCAGCATCACCTTCATCCCCAAACCAGACAAGGATCCCATCAAAAAAGAGAACTACAGACCAATATCCTTGATGAACACAGATGCAAAAATTCTCACCAAAATACTAGCCAATAGGATTCAACAGTACATTAGAAGGATTATTCACCATGACCAAGTGGGATTTATTCCTGGGCTGCAAGGTTGGTTCAATATCCGCCAATCAATCAATGTGATACAACACATTAATAAAAGAAAGAACAAGAACCATATGATACTCTCAATAGATGCTGAAAAAGCATTTGACAAAGTACAGCATCCCTTCCTGATCAAAACTCTTCAAAGTGTAGGGATAGAGGGCACATGCCTCAATATTATCAAAGCCATCTATGAAAAATCCACCGTAAATATCATTCTCAATGGAGAAAAACTGAAAGCTTTTCCACTAAGTTCAGGAACATGGCAGTGATGTCCATTATCACCACTGCTATTCGAAATAGTACTAGAAGTCCTAGCCTCAGCAATCAGACAACAAAAGGAAATTAAAGGCATCCAAATCGGCAAAGAAGAAGTCAAACTATCACTCTTCGCAAATGATGTGATACTATATGTGGAAAAGACTCCACTCCAAAACTTCTAGAACTTGTACAGGAATTCAGTAAAGTGTCAGGATATAAAATCAATGTACAGAAATCAGTTGCATTTCTCTACTCCAACAACAAGATAGAAGAAAGAGAAATTAAGGAGTCAATCCCATTTACAATTGCACCCCAAACTATAAGATACCTAAGACTAAACCTAACCAAAGAGGCTAAGAATCTATACTCAGAAAACTATAAAGTACTCATGAAAGAAATTGAGGAAGACACAAAGAAATGGAAAAATGTTCCATGCTCCTGGATTGGAAGAAAAATATTGTGAAAATGTCTATGCTACCTAAAGCAATCTACACATTTAATGCAATTCCTATCAAAACACCATCCATTTTTTTCAAAGAAGTGGAACAAATAATCCTAAAATTTATATGGAACCAGAGAAGACCTCAAATAGCCAAAGGAATATTGAAAAAGAAAGCCAAAGTTGGTGGTATCACAATTCCGGACTTCAAGCTCCATTACAAAGCTGGCATCATCAAGACAGCATGGTACTGGCACAAAAACAGACACACAGATCAATGGAACAGACTAGAGAACCCAGAAATAGACCTTCAACTCTATGGTCAACTGATCTTCGACAAAGCAGGAAAGAATGTCCAATGGAAAAAAGACAGCCTCTTCAATAAATGGTGTTGGGAAAAATTGGACAGCCACATGCAGAAAAATGAAATTGGACCATTTCCTTACACCACACATGAAAATAGACTCAAAATGGATGAAGGACCTCAATGTGAGACAGGAATCCATCAAAATCCTTGAGAAGAACACTGGCAGCAACCTCTTCAACCTCAGCCGCAGCAACATCTTCCTAGGAACATCGCCAAAGGCAAGGGAAGCAAGGGCAAAAATGAACTTTTGGGATTTCATCAAGATCAAAAGCTTTTGCACAGCAAAGGAAACAGTTAAGAAAACCAAAAGACAACTGACAGAATAGGAGAAGATATTTGCAAATGACATATCAGATCAAGGGCTAGTGTCCAAAATCTATAAAGAACTTAGCAAACTCAACACCCAAAGAACAAATAATCCAATCAAGAAATGGGCAGAAGACATGAACAGACATTTCTGCAAAGAAGACATCCAGATGGCCAACAGACACATGAAAAAGTGCTCCATATCACTCGGCATCAGGGAAATAAAAATCAAAACCACAATGAGATATCACCTCACACCAGTCAGAATGGCTAAAATAAACAAGTCAGGAAATGACAGATGCTGCCGAGGGGAACCCTCCTACACTGTTGGTGGGAATGCAAGCTGATGCAACCACTCTGGAAAACAGCATGGAGGTTCCTCAAAATGTTGAAAATAGAGCTACCCTATGACCCAGCAATTGCACTACTGGGTATTTACCCTAAAGATACAGACAAACGTAGTGATCCGAAGGGGCACGTGCACCCGAATGTTTATAGCAGCAATGTCTACAATAGCCAAACTATGGAAAGAACCTAGATGTCCATCAACAGATGAATGGATAAGGAAGATGTGGTATATATACAACGGAATACTATGCAGCATCAAAAGAAATGAAACCTTGCCATTTGCGACGACGTGGATGGGACTAGAGCGTATCATGCTTAGCGAAATAAGTCAAGCGGAGAAAGACAACTATCATATGATCTCCTTGATATGAGGAAGTGGTGATGCAGCATGGGGGGTTAAGAGGGTAGGAGAAGAATAAATGAAACAAGATGGGAGTGGGAGGGAGACAAACAATAAGTGACTCTTAATTTCACAAAACAAACAGGGTTGCTGGGGGGAGGGGGTTGGGGGGGTGGGGTTATTGACATTGGGACAGTATGTGCTATGGTGAGTGCTGTGAAGTGTGTAAATCTGGCGATTCACAGACCTGTACCCCTGGGGATAAAATATATTATATGTTTATTAAAAAAAAAAAGATCCACATTTCTGATTCATTAACCCCCTACCTCCAGAGGCTGAGTCCCCAGGCATTTCTGAGTCTGTTCAGAGGCAAGCCTAGGAGTTTCTTTCCACTCTGTCTGCCTCTTGGAGGTTAATTTCAGCAATGCACTTGAGAATATGGGTCAGCCCTGGTATATGTCTGCTCTCTCCTCTCAAAATACCAGGACCACCCTCTCCCATACCTTGTCTTGGCTTTGTGTTTCCATCTAGGTGCCTAAGCACAAAAAATGCTTCCTACCTCCATCATTCCGAAAGGAAAAGCCCATCTGGGGAGCACCTTTCAAAAATATCAGGCTCAGAGGCTGGGGGGTGTGGACGAACACTCCACAAATAGTCACAAATTATTTCAACAAATTATTTCAAATTATTATTATTTCATTATGCTAAATGAAATAATCAGAGAAAGACACTTATCATATGATCTCACTCACGTGGAATTTAGGAAACAAAACAGAGGATCATAGGGGAAGAGAAGAAAAAATAAAACAAGATGAAAAAACAAGATGAAACCAGAGAGGGAGACAAACCATAAGAGATTCTTAATCCTAGGAAACAAACTGAGGGTTGCTGGAGGGTGGGGTGGGGATGGTGATGGACATTAAGGACATTAAGGAGGATATGTGATGTAATGAGTACTGGTTATTATATAAGACTGATAAATCACTGATCTCTACCTCTGAAACTAATAGTACATTATATGTTAATTAATTGAATTTAAATAAAAATGAAAGGAAGGAAACTTAGGGTACTCCCTTGACTTCTGTTTGACCAACTGTTTGTACCATTTATTGAGAGGGGATGACTAAGAGAGGGAGAAGCTGGAGGGCATTTGGGAATTCAGATTCCTTAGAGATAATTCAAGCATCCCGTGACATCAAGTTACCAGATCTTCCTTTGGACTGCCACATATGTACGGAGCTCAGAAGAAAGGTTCAATCCAGACAGTTTTGAGAAATAGCAGGGGTTAGATGGCTTCCAAGAAACGTCAAGTGAGGGATGCAGCCTTTAGACTATTGGTGTTAAAAGATAAAAACAGGATTGATAACAGAGAGGGGAGGAAGGGAAAATGAGTAAAAAAAAAAAAAAAGGACTGTAGATAGTCTAAATACAGTGAATCTTGTTTGCCTTTTTTTTTTTTTTTTTTTTTAATGATTGCATGGCAGCTAGAAAACAGTTGGTCTGAGCATTTTGTTGTAGAGAAAACTACAGGGTATCAGAGATTTTCCAGCACCCACTGAGAGCCTAGCTATGGAGGGGGGCCAACTTGCTGTCCCAGTAACATCCACAAATATTCTTCCATTTGCACGGCACATTCCTACCATTTCCCTCTCAGGATTTCTCAGTGGAACTGAAAGTTGTGGAATGGATGCGATCACCTAGGGAGGGAGTACATACAGTGTGGGACAGAGGCCCACGTGGAGTCTAAATTTACTAGAAATGTTAGAGATCAAGTAGAGGAGGAAGACCAGCAAAGATAAAAAATAGTTGTCAGTAAGTAGAAGGAAAACCAAAACACTGTCATGCCTTGGAAGTTGAGAGTGGGGAATCTTACCAGAAGGGAGTGATCATCTGTGTCTAACGTTGCTGAGATGTCTGGGATTTAATTAATTCTCTTGCGCAGTGTATTAGGTAGCATTGAGATTTTCAACCCAAGGTCACAACACAGAGAAGGAAGGCATTGATAGGTTTGTTTTCAAAAGGGTTTAGATTAATTAGATATGGAGATCATTGCAATGAGCATAAAGAAGCTGCTGTAATAAGTCAGATATTCTTTTATTTTAAAAATTCTGGTAAAATACACTCGTGACATAAAATTTGTCATCTTAACCATTTTCAGTGTACAGTTCAATGGTATTCAGTACAGTCCCATTGTTGTGCAACTATTGCCACCACTATCTCCAAAATGCTTTATATTTTGCAAAACTGGAACTCTGTACCAATGGGAGACTTCTTCCATTTCCTACCCCCACTTCCAGCCCCACTCTAGGTACCTTTTTATAAATGGAGCCGTACAATATTTGCCCTTTTGTGACTGGCATATTTCACTGAGCATGATGCCTTCTAGGTTCACCCATGTTGCAGCATATGTCTGAATTTCCCTCATTTTCAAGACTGAATAGTTACCCATTTTATTTATAAAACATATTTTCTTTATGCATTCAACAGTCAACAGACATTTGGGTTGCTTCCACCTTTTGCGAACAACGGTGTCATGGATATGGGGGTACAAATATTGCTTTGAGAACTTGCTTTTCATTCTTTTGGGTATATACCCAGGAGGGGATTGCTGGATCATATATTCTATTTTTTATTTTTTTGAGCAACTGACATACTGTTTTCAATAGTGGCTGCACAATTTCACATTTCTATGAACAGTACACAAAGGTTCCAATTTCCCCACATCCTTGCCAATACTTGTTTTCCATTATTTTGATAGTAGCCATCCTAATGGGTATGAAGTAGTATCTCACTGTGGGTGTTTTTTTTTTTTTTGGCTTATTTATTTATTTTTTTGCATGCACGAGAGAGAGAGAGAGAAAATGAGCATGGGAAGGGACAGAGGGTGAAGCAGACTCCCCACTGAGCAGGGAGCCTGATGTGGGACTCGATTCCAGGACCCTGGAATCTCAACCCAAGCTGAAGGCAGATGCTTAACCAGCTGAGCCACCCAGGTGCCCCCTCTCACTGTGGTTTTGATTTGCATATCCCCAATGATTAGTGATATTAAGCATCTTTTCATGTGTTTATTGACCATTTTTATATTTTCCTTGAAGAAATGTCTATTCAAGTTTTTGCCTAGTTTTTAATTGGTTGGTTGTTTTTTTATTGGCAAGTTATAAAAGATTTTTATATATTCTGAATATTAATCCCTTATTAGATATATGATTTGCAAATAAATTTCCCTATGCCATAAGTTGCCTTTTCACTCTGTTGATTATGTCCTTTGATGCACAGAAGTGTTTGGGGTTTCTTACCGTGTATAAGATGGAACTCTCCATTCCCCCCTGGTTATTGAGAAATCATTTAGAAGTTTTTAAATTTTGATATAGAAAGTCATATATCCTTAAAATTGATTTATTCCATCTCAGTTCAGCGTGGTTTATGGATTATGAATCAAACAACCAGAAAAAAAATACTGGGTTCTTTCCACATTTTACTGAGAATGAATTTGACAATAGCTCTGAACATATTGTTGACCACCTGTGATTCTTCTCCCACCAATAAAATGTATGGTGTTTCTTTGGAAAATAAATATACAGCCCTTTCAGTATATTTTAAGAGAAATGAATACCTCAGAATAAGGTTTACCTTATTTTCCCTATGTTTTCTGAGCAGGTTGATTTTATACTTTTAAAAGTGGTCATTTAACAAAAATCTAATATTCTGAATCTATTTTCAAAACTTGCTGATGGTGGTGATAAGGACTTTGGATATAATAAGATGGACTGACAATACTGTCAATGTTGTCAACGTTGCTTTGGTAAGGAAAGCTGTTGCAGCATCTACTCCCCTACCCACAAGCCCCATCAGAACCTAGTGGCTTGCTGATGACTATCAATATCAGGTTTTCCATTAAAGGTAGTCCTACACAGGATTTCTGGGGAAGATGGCAGTGTAGGAGGATTGTAAATTCACCTCATCCCACAGATACACTTAGATAACACCCACATAAGTGTAAATAACCCAGAAAATGACCCCAAAACAGGAAGAACAGACTCTCCACAGATAAACATAGAGAAGAAACCACATCAAAAACAGAAGGAAGAGGGAGCCTGGTGGCTCAGTTGGTTAAGCATCTGCCTTTGACTCAAGTCCTGGGATTGAGCCTCACAACGAGCTCTCTGCTCAGCAGGAGCCTGCTTTTCCCTCTGGCTTCTGCTCCCCCTGCTTGTACTCTCTTTCTCTGTGTCAAATAAATAAATAAAATCTTAAAAAACAAAAACAGAAAAACAGAAGGAAGGGTGGAGACATGGATGGGAACAAAGTTGACCAACAAGAATGGCTGTGGGAGGGACACTGCAAGCAGGGAGAAGAGAAAGGAGTGGACCCCACACAGGGCACCCCAGGCACAGAAGATCTGCACTGGGAAGATAAATCCCCATAACATTTGGTTTTGAAAGCCAGAGGGGCTTAACATTGTGAGTTTTTACAATCAGTGGGACTTAACATCTGGAGCTTTAAAAATCAGTGGCCTGGTTCTAGGAAAGGTGGAGGGTGGTAGGATACTGAGTCCCTACCCTTAAAGAGACAGCACAACAAGCAGCCCTGCTGAGATATCGCATAGAAACAGCCGTTGGAAAAGTGCCTGGGGTATACTGGAAGATTTATCTACTAATCTCAGAACATGTGCAGGAGGGTTAGAGATCTTTAGGAGATTTCTTCAAGAACAAAAGAGCTGGGGAGCACCATTTCCTTCCCCTGGCCTCCAGGATAGATATAGACCAGCGCCAACTCTCTCCACCTGGCTTGCTAACACCAGGCACCCCACCCTTTCTAACCTGTCCTTAGCAGGAATCCACCCAAGGCTGACATTGTGCAAGCAGCCCTGACAAGGGCCAGTACCATCCCAAAATGACTCCTACCCTGTAGAGAAGGGAAGATAACCACATACACTACTTCCACTGTGCCCCAGCAGTAGGTTGGGGTCAGACATATGGTCTGATTGCAAACCCTGCCCACCAACAAGTCTTCCAGGGGATGACACAGGGAGACTGCATTTTGATGCTACAGCAGCTCTGGTAAGTGCCTAGTCTGACTCAAGCCCAAGACAAACCCAGACTGGCCTACTAACAACATAGGGACCAAACCCTGCCCACAACAGGCAAAGAGAGCCATTGCAGATAACTGGATTGAAGGCAAATGAGGCTCAGCCACAACAGTAGGGTGCATGTGATGGACATAGGAGATACCTGCAAAGTGCCAGGTTCTATTGAACAGGCAACATTGCATTACAGGGCACCATAGGACCTTTGTTCATAAGGCCCTTCTTTCCTCTCTCTCACTTTTTCTTTCCTTCCTTCCTTCCTTGGCCACTACTTTCAAGATCAGGAGAGATAGCTACTTTCCTAACACATAGAATCTGACACAGAGAGTTAGACAAAATGAGGACATAGAGGAATATGTCACAAATGAAAGAACAGGACAAAATCACAGCAAGAGAGCCACATGAATGGAGCTAAGTAATATGTCTGTTAGAGAGTTTAAAGTAATGGTCATAAGTTACTTACTGGACTTGAGAAAAGAGTGGAGGATCTCAGTAAGACCCCAAGAAAGAAACAAAAAGCCTAAAAAAGAACCAATCAGAGATGAAGAACTCAATAACTGATATTAAAAATATACTATAGGGGGCAACTAGCTCAGTTGGTTAAGCATCTGTCTTTGGCTCAAGTCATGATCCAAGGGTCCTGGGATCAAGCCTCTCATTTTGCTCCCTGCTCAGCAGAGAGTCTGCTTCCCCCTCTCTCTCTGCTGATCCTCCTACTTTTTCCCTCCCTCTCTCTGTCTGTCAAATAAATAAATAAATAAATAAAATCTTTAAACACACACACGAGGGAATAAATAGGAAAGACTAAATGAAACAGAAGAATGGACCAGCAACATGAAAGACAGAGTCATAAAAAGCAATCGAGTGAAAAAAAGAAGAAGAAAAAGCAATCAAGTAGAACAGAGGAAAGAAAAAACAATGAGAATAGACTAAGGGAACTCAGTGACACCATCAAGCAAAACAACATTCACACTATAGGGATACCAGGAAAAGGGAGAGAAAAGGGGGCAGAAAATTCATTTAAAGAAATAATAGCTGAAAACTTCCCTAGTCTGGGTAAAGAAAGAGAAATTGAGTTCCACACTAAGGAGGTCCACACCAAGACACACAGTAATTAAAATGACAAAAAGTAGTGATAAAGAGAGAATTTTAAAAACATCAAGATATAAGAAAACAGTTACATACAAAGGAAACCCCATAAGGCTATCAGCTAATCTTTCAGTAGAATCATTGCTGGCCAGAAGGGAGTGGCATGATGTATTCAAAGTGCTGTAAGAATAAAGCCTGCAGCCAAGAATACTCCATCCAGTAAGGTATCATTTTGAATAGAAAGAGAGATAAGACTTTCTCACGCAAAAGGAATTCATCACCACTAAACCAGCCGTATAAGAAATATTAAAGGAGATCCTTTGAGTGGAAAGGAAAAACCATAAGCAGAAGTAACAAGCGTATGGAGCACAAAAGCAATAAGATTAAGCAAATCCATAAAAATATATAAAAAGGATTCACAAGCCAAAAGGATATAAAGTATGATACTATACACCTAAAACATGGTGGGTAGGAGAAAAGTAAAAATCCAGTGCTTTTAGGATGGGTTCCAACTTAAGCTACCATCAACTTAATATAGACTGTTATATGCATAAGATGTTATATATAAACCTAATGGCAACCACAAGTCAAAACACTGGTAACGAATATGCAAAAAGTGAAGAAAAGAAATCCAAGTATAACACTAAAGAAGACCAGCAAACCACAAGAAAAGGAAGGACCAGAGAAGAATTACAAAAACAACCACAAAAAAGTAACAAAATGGTAATATGTATGTATTTACCTATAATTACTTTGAGCATAAACAAATATATGCTCTAATCAAAAGACATAGGGTGACAGAATGGATAAAAAAGCAAGACCCATCTACATGCTATCTACAAGAAACTCATTTCAAACCTAAAGACAAATGCAGATTGAGAGTGAAGAGATAGCAAAACATTTATTATTCAAATGGAAGTGAAAAGAAATCTGGAGTAGAATTACTCATACTGAACAAAACAGATTTTAAAATAAAGCCTGTAACAGGAGACAAAGAAGAACACTACATAATCATAAAACAATTCAACAAGAAGATATAACAATTTTAAATATTTATGTACCCAACATAGGAGTACCCAAAGACACAGAGCAGTTGATAACAAAGATAAAGGAAATAATCTATAGTAAACACACTAATAGTTGAGGATTTTAACACCCCATTTACAACAATGGATAGATTATCCAAACAGAAAGTCAATAAGGTAACAGTGGCTTTGAATGTCACATTGAACCAGATGGATCTAACAGATGTATTCAGCACCTTCCAACTTAAAACAGCAGAATACATTCTTTTATTATTATTTTTTAAAAGATTTTATTCATCTATTTGAAAGACAGAGATCACAAGTAGGCAGAGAGGCAGGCAGAGAGAGGAAGGGAAGCAGGCTCCCTGCTGAGCAGAGAGCCAGAGGTGCGGCTTGATCCCACGACCCTGGGATCACAACCCACTGAGCCACCCAGGTGCCCCAGAATACATTCTTTTAAAGTGCACATGGAACATTCTCCAGGATAGATCACAAAAGAAGTCTCAACCAACTCAAAAAGACTGAAGTCATAGCATGCATCTTTTCTGACCACAATGTTATGAAAATAGAAATCAACCACAAGAAAAAAATCTGGAAAGAGCACACATACATGAAAGTTAAATAACATTCTACTAAACAATAATGAGTCAACCAAGAAGTCAAAAACATTAAAAAAAAAATACAGGGAGACAAATGAAAATGAAAAAAATAGTAACAAAGCAGTTGTATGAGGGAAGTTGATAGCAATACAGGCCTACCTTAAGGAGCAAAAAAAAAAAAAAAAAAAAATCTCCAATTAACATTCTAACCTTACACCTAAAGGAGCTAGAAAAAAAAAGATCAAGATCACAACTCAAAGCCAGTAGAAGGAAGGAAATAAAGGGAAGATTAGAAATAAATGAAATAGAAACTAAAAAACAATAGAGCAGATTAATGAAACGTGGAGCTGCTTCTTTGAAAAGATTAACAAAATTGATGAACCTTAGGCCAGACTCACCAAAAAAATAAAAACAAAGAGAGAGAGAAAGGGGATACCAATAAAATTAGAAATGAAAGAGAAGATATACCACCACAGAAATACAAAGAATTATAAGAGAATATTGTGAAAAATTATATGCCAAAAAATTGGACAATCTGGAAAAAAATGGATAAATTCCCAGAAACATATAACCTATCAAAACTGAAACAGGAAGAAACAGAAAATTTGAACAGACCAATTACCAGCAATGAAATTAAATCATTAATCAAAAAACTTCCAACAAACAGCAGCCTAGGACCAGCTGGCTTCATAGATGAATTCTACCAAACATTTAAAGAAGAGTTAATATCTATTCTGCTAAAACTATTCCAAAAAATAGAAATGGAAGGGAAACTTCCAAATACACTCAATGAGGCTAGCTATTACCCTGATACCAAAACCTGATAAAGACATTACCAAAAAAAAAAAAAAAAAAAAAGAAAAGACTTGGGCCGATATCTCTGATGAACATGGATGCAAAAATCCTCAACAAAATATTAGCAAATCAAATCCAACAATACATTAAAAATATCATTCACCATGAGCAAGTGGGATTATTCCCAGGATGCCAGGGGGGTTCGATATTTGCAAATCAATCAACATTGATTGATTGCAAATCAATCAACATTGATTTACATCATGTAAATGAAAGAAAGGATAGAGGTGCCTGGATGGCTCAATCAGTTAGAATGTCTACCTTTAGCTCAGGTCATGATCCCAGGGTCCTGGGATGAGCCCCACATCAGTCTCCCTGCTCATTGGGGAGACTGCTTCTCCCTCTCCTGCTCCCCCTGCTTGTGCTCTCTCTTTCTCTCTGTCAAATAAATAAATAAAATCTTTTCTAAAATGAGAGAAAGAATAAAAACCTTTCATTTCAATAGATACAGAAAAACCATCTGACAAAATACAACATCCATTCATGATAAAAAATCCTCAACAGAGTAGGTTTAGAGAGAACATGCCTCAACATAATAAAGGCTTTATATGAAAACCCACAGCTGATACCATACTGGTGAAAAACCCACAGCTGATATCATACTGGTGAAAACCGAGAGCTTTTCCACTAAGATCAGAAGGAAGACAAGGATGTCCTGTCTCACCACTTTTATTCAACATAGTACTGGAAGTCCTAGCCGCAGCAATCAGACATCAAAAAGAAATAAAGAGCATCCAAATTGGTAAGGGAAAAGTAAAACTTTCACTATTTTCAGATCACATGGTATTATATATGGAAAACCCTAAAGACTCCACCAAAAAACTATTAGAACTCATAAAATGAATTCAGTAAGTTCACAGGATTCAAAATCAATGTACAGAAGTCTTTTGCATTTCTTCTTCTTTTTTTTTTTTTAAGATTTTATTTATTTATCTGTCAGAGAGAGTGAGCACAAGCAGAGGCAGAGGGAGAAGCAGGCTCCCCACTGAGCAAGGAGCCCGAGGTGGACACTGGGATCATGACCTGAGCTGAAGGCAGCCGCTTAACCAACTGAGCCACCCAGGTGTCCCGTCTCTTGCATTTCTAAACACCAATAATGAAGTACCAGAAAGAGAAATTAAGAAAACAATCCAATCTGCAATTGTACTAAAAAGAATAAAATACCTAGGAATAAACTTAACCAAGGAGATGAAGGGACCTGTACTCTGAAAACCATTAAAACACTGACAAAAGAAATTGAAGATGACAGAACCAAGTGAAAGATATTCCATGCTCACAAATTGGGAAAACAAATGTCAAAATGTCCACATTATGCAATGAAATCTAGAGATTTAGTTCTATCCCAATCAAAATACCAATAGCATTTGTCATAGAACTAGAACAAATAATCCTAAAATTTGTATGGAATCACAAAAGACCCCATGTAGCCAAAGGAATCTTGAAAAAGAAGAATAAAACTGTGATACTTCTATCACAACTCTGGACTTCAGATTATGTTACAAGGCCGTAGTAATCAAAACAGTATAGTATGGGCACAAAAATTGACACACACATCAGTGGAACTGAATAGAAAGCCCAGAAATATATATACAATTATATGGCCAATTAGTATTTGACAAAGGAGACAAGAATATGCAATGGGGGGGTGGGCGCCTGGGTGGCTCAGTGGGTTAAGCCACTGCCTTCGGCTCAGGTGATGATCTCAGGGTCCTGGGATCGAGCCCTGCATTGGGCTCTCTGCTCAGCAGGGAGCCTGCTTCCTCCTCTCTCTCTCTCTCTGCCTGCCTCTCTGCCTACTTGTGATCTCTCTCTGTCAAATAAATAAGTAAAATCTTAAAAAAAAAAAAAAAGAATATGCAATGGGAAAAACCTCTTCAACTAATGCTGGGAAAAGTGGACAGCTACATGAAAAAGAATGAAACTGGACCACTTTCTTACACCATACACAAAAAGAAATTCATTACTTTATTTCATTATTATTATTTCTTAAGTAAGCTCTGTGCCCAACATGGGGCTTGAACTCAAGACCCTGAGATCAAGAGTCACAGGCTCTAGTAACTGAGACAGCCAGGTGTCCCACAAAAATAAATTCAGAGTGGATTAAAGACAAAATGTGAGACCTGAAACCATAAAAATCCTAGAAAGCAGAGGTAGTAATTTTTCTGACATAGACTGTAGCAACATTTTTCTAGATATGCCTCCTGAGACAAGGGAAACAAAAGCAAAAATAAATGCTTGAGATTGTATCAAAATAAAAGGCTTCCGTGCAGCAAAAGAAATAATCAAGAAAACAAAATGACAACCTATTAAATGAGAGAAGATATTTGCAAATGATATATCTAATAAGGAGTTAGTATCTAAAATAAAGAACTCATACAACTTAACACTAAAAAACACAAATAATGTAATTAAAAATGCGTAGGAGACATGAACACACATTTCTTCAGAGAAGACAAATAGATGGCCAATAGACACATGAAAAGATACTCAACATCATTAATCATCAGGGAAATGCAAATCAAAACCACAATGAGATATCACCTCACAACTGTCAGAGTGACTAAAATAAAAAAACAAAACATCAAGTGTTGGCAAGGATATGCAAAAAACCTGAATACTTGTGCACTGTTGGTGGGAATGCAAACTGGTGTAGCCACTGTGGAAAGCAGTATGGAGGTCCCTCAAAAAATTAAATAGAATTACCATATGATCCAGTAATTCCACTACTGGGTATTTACCCAAGGAAAATGAAAACATTAATTCAAAAAGCTATGTGTACCCCTATGTTTACTGCAGCATTATTTACAATAGACAAATTATGGAAATAGCCCACGTGTCCATCGATAGACGAATGGATAAACAAGTGGTGTATATATATTACCCAGCCGTAAAGAAAGAACAAAATCTTGCCATTTGCAACAACATGGATTGATCTAGAGAGTACAATGCTAAATGGACTAAGTCAGAGAAAGACAAACACTAGTATGCTTTCAGTCATATGTGGAATTTAAGAAACAAAACCAGTTGGTTGGACGACTGCCTTCGGCTCGGGTCACGATCCCGGAATCCCGGATCGAGTCCCGCATGGGGCTCCCAGCTCCATGGGGAGTCTGCTTCTCCCTCTGACCTTCTCCTCGCTCATGCTCTCTCTCACTGTCTCTCTCTCAAATAAATAAATAAAATCTTAAAAAAAGGAAAAAAAAAAAAAAAAAACAAGAGACCAAAAAAAGAAAACTCAGACTCTTAACTATGGAGAGCAACTGGTGGTCACCGGAGGCAAGGTGGGAGGGGGGATGGGTGAAATAGGTGAAAGGGATTAAGAATTCACGTCTGGTGCTGAGCACTGAGTAATGTATAGAACTGCTGAATCCTTGAATCACTACACTCACCACATGAAACCAATCTAACACTATGTTAACTTTACTGAAATTAAGAAAATAAGTAAATTTTGGGGGTGCCTGGGTGGTTCAGTGGGTTGAGCCTCTGCCTTCCGCTGGGGTCGTGATCTCAGGGTCCTGGGATTGAGTCCCGCATTGGGCTCTCTGCTCAGCAGGGAGCCTGCTTCCCCCTCTCTCTCTCCGCCTGCCTCTCTGCCTACTTGTGATCTCTCTCTGTCAAATAAATAAATAAAATATTTTTAAAAAAGAAAATAAGTAAATTTTTAAAAAATCAGCCCAACACAGGCATACTTTTATAGATTAATATAATAATAATGATATAAATGAATAAATTTAATAATTTAGGACTACTTCTATAATCCTGTCAAATTTTTTCACACTGGTAAAACCAAGAAATTAGATATCTTGATTCTCTCTACTTATAAAACTAGTGAAAGGCACCTGGGTGGCTCAGTTGGTTAAGCAACTGCTCTTGGCTCAGGTCATGATTCTGGAGTCCAGGTATCAAGTCCCGCATTGGGCTCCCTGTTCAGTAGGGAGTCTGCTTCTCCTTCTGACCTTCTCCCCCTCTCATGCTCACTCTCTCATTATCTGTCTCCCATAAATAAATAAATAAAATCTTAAAAAAAAAAAGCTAGTAAGAAGTGTCACAGCAGAAATCAAACTCTATAAATGTCACGTAGCTATTATTATGCTACATTGGTAACTTTATGGACAAAGCTATGGGAGCTGCCATCTCTGTTACAGGGCCAGAGATGTTTCCAGAACATGCACTCAATCAATAAAATGGAAACGGATCTTTTCCAGTGGAAAATTCCACTGGGATCGTGATTTACATTATGCTGCTCCTTTTCAAAACTATGATTTGATTCTTCATCGATCTGGCTAGTTTAAAATGGTTAAATATTTGTATCAAATAATTAGATTCAATGACTCTAACAATTGAGCTGTTCAAACAAGAGCAAGCAGTAAGCGTTCTTAATTTTTTTAACTACATTCCAAAATTAGGATGAACGGTTCACATCTGCTAATAGTCAGATGGAGCTAAATGTGGTGGAGGTGGGAAAGAGACAGGCTAGAAACTGGACTTCTGTCTATGTCCCGAACTCTGCTTTTGCTACAGTTCAACAAGCCCCCAGCCTGGAGAAGCAACAGAGGGGAGACAAGGTGTCTGGGAAGCTCTATTACAGAGTAGAAAGATCATGATCAACCTTGAGACATCCAAGTTCAAATCCTGACTTGACCAAGTAGTTGGTATGCGAACTTAGGCAAGTTATTGAGCCCTTCTAATCTTAGTTTCCTCGTAAGTCAAGTGAAGATTCAATGTTTACTTAACCAACATGGGCAAGGGTTGACTGTGAGCAGGACAATCTTGGGTGAAGTCACTTTTTCTCAGGCAAACTGGGTGTCTAGAGTCCCACTCCCAGGATGGATACCCGGCCAATCTGTACTTAAAAATCTTCCAAGGACAGTCTATTTAAGTTAAATGTGAAACCTGGTGCTATATAATCTTCATGTTTAGGTGATTCACATACATTTTTTCCAAAACCGTTTACTGTTTTTTTTTTCTTTTAAGATTTTATTTTTTTTTTGTCAGAGAAAAAAAGCACAACAGCAGAAGCAGGAGGCACAGGGAGAAGCAGACTCCTCGCTGAGCAGAGTGCCTGATGATCCCAGGACTCTGGGATCATGACCTAAGTCAAAGGCAGACGCTTAATGGACTGAGCCACCCAGGCACCCGTGTTTTTAATGTTGGGAAGAGTATAGCATATTAGCTTAGAGAATGGACTTTTGAGTCAGTCTCATGCAGCTTCAAGTACCAAAACCACTGTATTAAAGTAAAGTGAGTTGCCTTTACCTTATCTGAGATCAACCTTAATTTTCAATGGCTTCATGCAGTAAAAGCACCAGCATCTTTGCTAAGCCTTGGGTACACGTTAGTGCAAGAGATACATATGGCCCTTAGTCCCCAGTGGAATAATAACACTAATCTCCTGGGGCTCAGTACAAAAATAAAAATAATAGTAATAATTGTTACCAGTAATTGAGTGCTCTCAATGTGCCAACTTTTAATCATTTTAGGTAAATAATTCATTTAACCTGACAATAACCTTATGGGTTGGACATTCTAATTACCTTCCTTTAGCAGATGGGGAAATTTAGGCTGAGAGTGGTTAAAGTCACTTGTACAAGATCATGCATCTAAAAAACAGGAGAGCTGGGATTTGAACACAAGAAACCTGGCTTGTTGGGACGCCTGGGTGGCTCAGTTGGTTAAGCAGCTGCCTTCGGCTCAGGTCATGATCCCAGTGTCCTGGGATCGAGTCCCATATCGGGCTCCTTGCTCTGCAGGGAGCCTGCTTCTCCGTCTGACTCTGCCTTCCACTCTGTCTGCCTGTGCTCGCTCTCGCTCACTCTCTCTGACAAATAAATAAAATCTTAAAAAAAAAAAAAAAAGAAACCTGGCTTGAGAGTCTGTTCTCTTAATTTTGTTCAGAGGCACCTCTAGAGGCTTGGGATCTTTTCAGTCACCCCAATGCCACACTTAGAAGCATCTTCACAAGGCACCTGGGTGGTTCAGTGGATTAAAGCCTCTGCCGTAAGCTCAGATCATGATCCCAGGGTCCTGGGATGGAGCCCCGCATCAGGCTCTCTGCTCAGCAGGGAGCTTGCTTCCCCCTCTCTGCCTACTTGTCATTACTGTCTATCAAATAAATAAATAAAATCTTTAGAAGCATCTTCACTTAGTTACATGTGCTGCTGTTACCCTCTTAAATTTTAAAGAATTCTAAACAAGGGACCCTGCCTGCATTTCCATTTTACAGCGGGCGTTAAGAATCATGTAGCTGGCTCCTTACTAAGACTATCAAAGCCAGAGAAGCCAGGCATTAAAAAAGTCAGAACATACCAGTCAACTCTAAAAACACAATGTAAATTGATTTTTTTTTAAAGATTTTATTTTTTGGTTGAGAGAAAGCACAAACAGGGGGAGCAGCGGAGGGAGAGAGAAGCAGGCCTCCCACCAAGCAGGGAGCCTGATGCGGGGCTCGATCCCAGGACCCTAGGATCATGACCTGAGCTGAAGGCAGTTGCTTAGCCTACTGAGCCACCCAGGCGCTGTGTAAATTGATATTTTTATTTAGTCAAACATTTTCTAATTTACCCTGTGCCATGGACAGTAATGGGCATGGCCAGCAAAAGAGATTTGCCCTTGTGTAGACCCCAGGTCAAAATAAGACTTAGCAGAGTCTCTATTTCATTTTCCATACATCATCATTTCATTTTCCATACAACATCAGAGAGAACTCATTTAGTCTACTTTTACAGATGATGAATTTGCAGCTTAAATGATTTTCGCAAGGTCACATTACCTTTGAGAGCAAAATCAAGATTAGATTGCTGATACATTTCCCACCGCTGTATGTGGCTTCCAATTCTTGGAATGTCAGAGTTAATGAGAATTTCTGAATAAGAAAACTATGGGGAACATGGATTTGCTGGAAATGATATGTTACAGTAATTCTCATGATCAAGATCTAGTTTCTACTTTTAACTCAATACCTAAGTCAAAGCCAGAAAGGTTTTTAATATATATAATATAATATAATATAATATAATATAATATATAATATTATATATATAATAAATATAAGATATCTGCAACAGGAAAACCTCTCCACTGTAGTTTATCGAGCAAAATGCACAGACCAGGCTTATCTTCTTAACAAACGGTCTCTGTTACGGCATCTGAACAAGCAGATTTGTAGAGAACGGTTCATAAACGTGTTTCAGGAAATGTCATTATACTGGAATTGCCAAACTGTTATTACCTGGGTGGTTGCTTGTAGAGGTTGGGTGACAAAAGAGCAGGAGCTGAGTATCTCAAAGCACCTTCTCCGTAGGTTCTTGTCCAGAATGTTCCAAAGATAGTGTGAGACAAGAGTTAAGCTTGAGCCAGTGACCCAGGGCCAAATGTAAGTGGAAGGGTCTTGAGTGAAGTCACTGTTTAGGCAAACTACGGGGGCCTCCAGTTCCCACCTCCAGGATATACAGAATGGTGGATAATGTATACATGCGCAGAATACAGGTAAGTAAGTATAGAGGTAAATGTGGAACCTGTTACTCCATAATCTTATCGCCTAAGTGAATCAGATTTCTCACAAACTTTTCCTGGTTTGTTTTTTTTTTTTTTTTTCTGTTGGAAACAGCACAGGATTGTAGCTCGAGGCATGGGCCTTGCTGTCAGTCTGACACAGCCTCAAGGACCCATACCAGTGATTTAGTTAAAGTGATGTTAGTGGTCATTGCAGATAGATCTCAGTTTTGCGGCTTTATAGTAATGATTTGTTTGCCATTCACTCCAGGGTCTGACGTTCCTGGTTAGGCAGCTTTCCATGTTCATGGTCATCAGGGCCCCATACTCCTCTTGCGACATGGCTCTCACCCTGTTCCAAGTCCTTGGACTTCTCTCTATTCAGCCAGCAGATTACAAAAGAATCTATGGAAGAGCACGAAGGAGTTTTTTATGGGCCAGTTCCAGCAGAAGTCTGCATTGCTGGTCCACGTTGTTAGGCAGAATAGTCACAGGGCTCCGCTGACATGCAGAGGAACCTGGTGGGGGCAGTTTCCAGAGAGGCAGCCGCTTCCCAGCAGCTGTGGACAGGAAGCATGGGTCTTTGGTGAATACCTTGGCATCTCAGCCACAATGACCTTGGCTGCTTATCATCAACATGGCCTAAGCTATGTTTCTCATCTTCCCTAAGCCCCAGTTTTTAATCTGTGAAATGGGAATAAAATTCCAACCTATTGTGCTATGTGTCTGTTTCTTTAAGGCAAATTAGTCCATATGCAACTGGTAAACCAAGTAATTCTATCTCTGAGAGCAGAAGTAGCATCAGCCCACACTGTGTACCTCCTCACAATAGCAGCTGATTGCAAATCCACCAATGCGGCTGGGTCAGCCAGGTACCTTCAGCCCTTCACATGCTTTCTCCGGGCTCAGTCCCACCACATGCTCTGTCTTGGGATTTCTTACTGCGTAGTTTTCCCTGATTCCTGTATATTTTCCCCTTGTCTCCATAAATCATCAAACTCAACTTTTCTTTCCATCCCCTTCCATGAAGCTGCCTTCACTCTTTCACATTCTTTTTTTGAAATAATTTCAGACTGACAGAAAAGTATCGGTAATAATACAAAAGTTCCCACATATCCTTTACCCAAATTCCCTAAATGTTAACATTTTACCATGTTTGTTCCATCCATCCATCCACCCATCCATCCATATTGGTTTTTTTCTGAGTTGTATAAAAAAATCCCTAAATCCTAATTGTATATTTCCCCTAAACAAGGACATTCTCTTCCACAACCAACAGTAGGATGATCAAAATCAGTACATTGAGACAAGGATACTTTTTTCTTTTCGAGTTTTATTTAAATTCCAGTAAGTTAACATACAGTGAGGATTTAGTTTCAGGTGTAGAATTTAGTGATTCAATACACATGATGCCTAGTGCTCACCAAAAGCGCCCTCCTCAATCCCTATCACCTATTTAACCCATCCCCTACCCACCCGTGATAACCATCAGAAACAGACTCTCTTTTGTCCCCCCACTAATCACCATGTTTGTTTGTTTTGTTTCTTAAATTGCACATATGAGTGGAATCATATGGTATTTGTCCTTCTCAGACTGGCTTATTTTGCTCAGCATAATGCTTCCTGACTCCATCTACATCACTGCAAATGGTAAGATTTCTTTTTTTTTTATGGCCGAGTAATATTCCAGCACACACACACACACACACACACACACACACACACACCACAACTTTTTTTTCCCCCCCAAAGAGAGAGAAAGCTCATGAGGAGGGGAAGTGGGAGAGGGAGAGAGAGAATTCGAAGCAGGCTGCATGCTCCAGTGGAGCCTGATGCAGAGCTGGAACTCAAGACCCCAAGATCATAACCTGAGCTGAGATCAGGAGTCAGATGCTCAACCAACTGAGCCACCCAGCCACTCCAGTATACCATATCTTCTTTATCCAATCATCAGTCAACGGACATTTGGGCTCTTTCTATAATTTGGCTATTGTTGATAATGCTGCTACTGGGATGCTAGACATTGAGGTGGATGTATCCTTTGAATCAGTATTTTTGTATCTTGTGGGTAAATACCTGGTAGTGCAATTGTTGGATCATAGGGTAGTTCTATTTTTAACTTTCTGAAGAACCTCCATACTGTTCTGTACAAACCTGCACCAGTTTGCATTCCCACCAGCAGTGTAAGAGCGTTTCCCTTGCTCCACATCCTGGTCAACACTTGTTTCCTGTGTTGTCAAACAATTTTAGCCACCCTGACAGGTGTGATGTGATAACTCATTGCAGTTCTGATTCACATTTCTCTGATGATGAGTGATGTTGAGCATCTTTTCATGTGTTTATTGGCCATCTGAATGTCTTCTTTGTAAAAATATCTTTTCATGTCTTTTGCCCATTTTTAAACTGGGTTATTTGTTTTCTGGGTGTTGAATTTTATAAATTCTTTATATCTTTTGGATACTAACCCTTTATCACATATGTCATTTGTAAATATCTTCCCCCATTCTGTAGGCTGCCTTTAAGTTTTGTTGATGTTTCCATTACTGGGCAGAAGCTTTTTATTTTGATAAAGTCCCAAGCTTATTTTTGCTTTTGTTTCCCTTGCCTCAGGAGACAAACATATCTAGTAAAAAGTTGCTCTGGCTGGTGTCAGAGGATATTGCCAGTGTTCTCCTCTAGGACTTTGATGGCTTCCTGTCTCATACTTAAGTCTTTCATTCGTTTTGAATTTATTTTTGTGTGTGGTGTGAGAAAGTGGTCCAGTTTCATTTTTTGAACACTGCTGTCTATTTTCCTGACCCCATTTGTTGAAGAGACTGCCTTTTTTCCATTGAATTTTCTTTCCTGCTTTGTCAGAGATTAATTGGACATATACTTGTGGGTTCATTTCTGCATTTTTCTAGTCTGTTTCATTGATCTATGTGCCTATTTTTGTGCCAGCACCAGACTGCCTTCATCACTAGAGCTTTGAAATATAATATGAAGTCTAGAATTGTGATGCCTCCAGCTTTGTTTTTCTTTTTCAACATTCCTTTGGCTACTTGGGGTCTTGTGGTTCCATACAAATTTTAGGATTGTTTGTTCTAGCTCTGTGAAAAAAGTTATTGGTATTTTGATAGGTGTTACATTAAATGTGTAGATCGCTTTGGGTAGTATAGACATTTTAACAATATTTGTTATTCCGTCAGCATAGAATGTTGTTCTATTTCTTCATGTCATCTTCAATTTCTTTCATCAGTGTTTTATAGTTTTCAGAATGTAGATCTTTGACCTCTTTGGTTAGGTTTATTCGCAGGTATCTTATGGTTTTTGGTGCAATTGTAAATGAGATCGATCCTTTATTTCTCTTTCTGCTGCTTCATTACTGGTATATAGAAATGTAACAGATTTTTATAGGTTAATTTTGTATCCTGTGACTTTATTGAATTCATGTATCAGTTCTAGCAATTTTTGGTGGAATCTTTTGGGTTATCTATAAAGAAGATCATATGATCTGCAAACAGTGGAAGTTTGAGTTCTTCCTTGTTGATTGGTATGCATTTTATTTCTTTGTGTTGTCTGATTGCTGTGGCTAGGACTTCTAGTACTATGTTACATAACAGTGGTGAGAGTAGCCATCCCTGTGTTGTTCCTGAATATAGAGTAAAAGCTCTCAGTTTTTCCTCATTGAACATGGTGTTAGCTGTGGTTTTTTGGTATATGGCCCTTATTCTGTTGACTTTGTTTCCTCTAATCCTACTTTCTTGAGGGTTTTTATCATGAATGGATGAATGGATGTTGTACTTTGTCAGATGCTTTTCCTGCATGTATTGAAAGGATTATATGGTTCTTATCCATTCTTTTATTAATGTAGTATATCGCATGGATTGATTTGAAAATATTGACTACTCCTGCAGTGCAGGAATAAATCCTACTTGATCATGGTGAATAACTTTTAATAAACTATAGGTTTCATTTTGTTAGTATTTTATTGAGAATTGTTGCATCCATGTTCATCAGGAATGTTGGCTTGTAGTTCTCTTTTTCAGCATATTCTTTGTCTGATTTTGATATCAAGGTAATGCTGGTATCATAGAATGAATTTCTTTTTAAAAGATTTTATTTATTTATTTGTCAGAGAAAGAGAGAGAAAGAGAGAGAGAGAGAAAGAAAGAAAGAAAGAACACAAATAGGGGAAGCAGCAGGCAGAGGGAGAAGCAGGCTCCCCTCCAAGCAAGGATCCCAATGCAGGACTTGATCCCAGGACATGCGGATCATGACCTGAGCCAAAGGTAGACACTTAACCAACTGAGCCACCCAGGTGTCCCCACAGAATGAATTTGGAAGTTTTCCTTCCATTTCTATTTTTTGGAATAGCTCTAAAAGAATAGTATTAATTCTTCTTTAAGTGTTTAGTAGGATTCATCTACGAAGCCATCTGGCCCTGCTCTTTTGTTTGTTGGGAGATTTTTTGATGACTGATTCAATTTCTTTGCTGGTTGTAGTCTGTTCAGCTTTTCTATTTCTTCCTGTTTCAGTTTTGGTAGTTTTTATGTTTTTAGGAATTTACCCATTTCTTCCAGGTTGTCAAATTTGTTGGCATGTAATTTTTCATAACACTCTCTTATAATTGTTTGCATTTCTGTGGTATTGGTTGTTATTTCTCCACTTCATTTGTGATTTTATTAATTTGGGTCCTTTCTCTTTTCTTTCTCATAAGTTTGGGTAGGGGGTTATCAATTTTAT
Source organism: Mustela nivalis (assembly GCF_964662115.1). Classification (NCBI taxonomy): domain Eukaryota; kingdom Metazoa; phylum Chordata; class Mammalia; order Carnivora; family Mustelidae; genus Mustela; species Mustela nivalis. The sequence continues at coordinate 95,877,400 of NC_139021.1, forward strand.
TGTTTTTCAAAGAACTAGCTCCTCATTTCATCTATCTGTTCTAATGTTTTTTAATGTTTTTATACCATTTATTTCTGCATGCTCTAATCTTTATTATTTCCCTTTTTCTGATGGGTTTGGGCTTCATTTGATTTTTTTTTTAAAGATTTTTTTTTATTTATTATTTATTTGACAGAGAGAGATTACAAGTAGGCAGAGAGGCAGGCAGAGAGAGAGAGGAGGAAGCAGGCTTCCTGCTGAGCAGAGAGCCCGATGCAGGACTTGATCCCAGGACCCAGGCAGCGGCTTAACCCACTGAGCCACCCAGGCGCCCCTGATGTTCTTTTTTTTTAAAAGATTTTATTTTTAAGTAATTTCTACACTCAATGTGGGGCTTGAAACCACAAACTTGAGATCAAGAGTCTCATGCTATAGTCATGCCACTGAGAGACTGGGGGTGCCTGAGTGTGGCAGAGCTCCCGAGTATTGGAACGAGGAAGCCAGGTGCAAAGAGAGAGCTGAGGAAGGGACTCACAGCTTGGGGTTGCAATAAATTGTGATGTGCAGCACAGCTGGGCCACGGCTCTTTAACAGGGATCCCGCAAGTGGCTGAACCAGGGACACTCTCTTTCTCCTTGGGGAGAAGTAGCATGGGAGCCCACCATAGGAATCTATGAAGTTTGGAGACTCCAAAAAGGGCCATGTGCCAGAGATAGAAACACTGGGTCACAAACCAGGGGAGCATGGAGTGTAGCTAGAGACCAGGGAGACAGGAGGGATTGAGTGCTTTCCTCTGAGGGCACACTGTAGAGTGGGGCACCAAGTGCTTGGTTCCTTTGGGGCCGGAGATTGGGAGGCTGAACAAAAGCTACTGAGAGCAAAACCTGAGCAGATTACTTAGCCTGGCCCCTGGAAAAGGTGGTGGCAATTCTGCCTCAGGCACAGACATTTGAGAATTACTGCAACAGGCCCCTCCCCCAGAAGATGAGGGGAGAACATCCAGCCAAGACCAAGTTACCCATCAATGAGAACAGCAAAACTCCAGCACCAGGGAAATGCAGTCTATAAAACTCATGGTTTCCCACCCCACCCATGATTCTTTAGTCTTTCAAAGTTAATTTTTTATATTTTCTTTTTCAACCAACTTCTTATCAATTGCTTTTTAAACATCTTTTTAAATTTTCAGTTTTAGAGTCATATTCTATCCCTTCATTGTATTGAAACTTTTTTTTTTTGTACATATGTAAGTTTATTTTCTTCAAACTTTTGGGATACAGATTCTTCTAACAGACCAAAATATATCCTAAATCTAGTATATGACTCTGTTTTATTCAAGGGCCTGATCATATTTTTCTCCTTCTTCTTCTTCTTTTTTCTTTCCTCCCCATTTTTGGGTCTCTTCTGATTTGTTTAGGGTATTTTTTTCATTGTTACCCTTTTAGCATTTTGTTCTCTTGTTCATCTGTTCTTCTCTGGACAAAATGACAAAACAGAAAAACTCCCCTCAAAAAAAAAAAAAAAAAAAAAAGAACAAGAGGCATTAATGACTGCCAGGGACCTAATCAACATGGGCATTAGTAAGATGTCAGAACTAGAGTTCAGAATAATGATTATAAAGATACTAGGTGGGCTTGAAAAAAGCATAAAAGATACTAGAGAATCCCTTTCTGGAGAAATAAAATCTAACCAAGTCAAAATAAAAAAGACTATTAATGAGGTGCAATAAAAAATGGAGGCTCCAACTGCTAAGATAAATGAGGCTGAAGACAGAATTAGCGATATAGAAGACCAAAAGATGGAGAATAAAGAAGCTGAGAGAAAGAGAGATAAACAACTATTGGATCATGAGGGGAGAATTCAATAGATAAGTGATACAAGTGAAGCAATGTTAGAATAATTGGGATCCCAGAAGAAGAAGAAAGAGAGGGGCAGAAGTTGTACTGGAGTAAATTATAGCAGAGAACCTCCCTAATTTAGGGAGAGAAAAGGGCATTAAAATCCAGGAAGCAAAGAGAACCCCCCCCCCCAACATCTAATAGTAAAACTTACAAATCTCAGAGAGAAAGAGAAATCCTGAAAGCAGCTTGGGACAAGAGGTCTGTGGTAGAAACATTAGACTGGCAGCAGACCTATCCACAGAGACCTTTTAGGCCAGAAAGGACTCACATGATACATTCATGGCACTAAATGAGAAAAATATGCAGCTAGGAATACTATATCCAGCTAGGCTGTCACTGAAAATAGAAGGAGAGATAAAAAGCTTCCAGGACAAACAGAAACTGAAATAATTTGCAATCAGCAAACAAGTTCTACAAGAAATTTTAAAAGCTTCTCTAAGCAAAGAGTAACATAGACCAGAAAGGAACAGAGACAACATACAGTAACAGTCACCTTACAGGCAATACAATGGCACTAAACTCGTATCTTTCAATAGTTACCCTGAATGTAAATGGACTAAATGCCCCAATCAAAAGACACAGGGTATCAGATTGGATGAAAAAATAAGACCCATTGATATGCTTTCTCCAAGAGACTCATTTTAGACCCAAAGACACCTCCAGATTTAAAGTAAGGTGGTGGAAAACAATTTACCCTGCTAATGGCCATCAGAAGAAAGCTAGGGTGGCAATCCTTATATCAGACAAATTAGATTTTAAACCAAAGACTATAATAAGAGATGAGGAAGGACACTATATCACACTTAAAGTATACTTTAAGTATACTTTATACTTACCCAACTTCTACTTCTACTTTATACTTATCCAACAAGAAGATCTAACAATTATAAATATTTATGCCCCTAACATGGGAGAAGCCAATTATATAAGCCAATTAATAACAAAATCAAAGAAACACATAGACAATAATACAAAAATGTAGGGGACTTTAACATCCTTTCACTGAAATGGACAGATTATTTAAACACAAATCAACCAGGAAATAAAGGCTTTAAGTGACACCCTGGACCAGATGGACTTCATAGATATATTCGAAATATTCCATCCCAAAGCAATAGAAAACACATTCTTCTCTAGTGCACATGGAACATTCTCCAGAATATATCACATCCTGGGTCACAAATCAGGTCTAAACCAGTACCAAAAGATTGAGATCATTCCCTGCATATTTTCAGACCACAATGCTTTGAAATCAAACTCAATCACAAGAGGAAAGTTGGAAAGAACTCAAATACTTGGAGGCTAAAGAGCATCCTACTACAGAATGAATGGGTCAACGAGGAAATTAAAGAAGAACTTAAAAAAATTCATGGAAAGAAATGAAAATGAAAACACAACTGTTGAAAGGCAATCAGAGGTGGAAAATATAAAAACTTAAAAAAACATTAGAACAGATAGATGAAACCAGGAGCTTGTTCTTTGAAAGAATTCATAAGATTTATGAATCCCTCCCCAGACTGATCATAAAGAAAAGAGAAAGAACCCAGATTTTTAAAAATCACAGATGAAAGTGGAGTGATCACAACAAACACCAAAGAAATACAAACAATTATAAGAACATATTATGAGCAACTACATGCCAACAAACTAGACAGTCTAGAAGAAATGGATGCATTCCTAGAGATGTATAAACTACCAAAACTGAACTAGAAAGAAATAGAAAACCTGAACAGACCCATAACCAGTAAGGAGATTGAAGCAGTCATCAGAAATCTCCCAACAAACAAGAGCCCAGGGCCAGATGGCTTCCTAGGGGAATTCTACCAAACATTTAAAGAAGAATTAATATCTATTCTTCTAAAACTGTCCCCAAAAATAGAAATGAAGGGAAGATTTCCAACTCATTTTATGAGGCCAGCATTACCTTGATCCCCAAACCAGACAAAGACCTCATCAAAAAGGAGAATTACAGACCAATATCCCTGATGAACATGGATGCAAAAATTCTCACCAAAATACTAGCCAATAGGACCAAGAGTACATTAAAAGGATTATTCACCGCAACCAAGTAGGATTCATTCTTGGGCTGTAATGTTGGTTCCACATTAACAAATCAACCAATGTGATACAATGTAATAGTAAAAGAAAGAACAAGAGCCATATGATACTCTCAACAGATGTAGAAAAAGCATTTGACAAAGTACAGCATTCTTTCTTGATTAAAACTTTTCACATTGTAGGGAAAAAAGGTACACACCTCAATATCATAAAAGCCATCCTTGAAAAACTCACAGCAAATATCATTCTCAATGGGGAAAAACTGAGAACTTTGTCCCTAAGGTCAGGAACATGATAGGGCTGTCCACTCTCACCAATATTATTCAACATAGTACTAGAAGTCCTAGCCTCAGCAAACAGACAACAAAAAGAAATAAAAGGCATCCAAATCAGCAAAGAAGAAGTCAAACTCTCACTCTGCAGATGATATGACACTCTATGTGGAAAACTCAAAAGACTCCACCCCAAAACTGCTAGAACTCATACAGGAATTCAGTAAAGTGTCAGGATATAAAATCAAAGCACAGAAATCAGTTACATTTCTATACACCAAAAACAAGACAGAAGAAAGAGAAATTAAGGAGTCGATCCCATTTACAATTGCACCCAAAACCATAAGATACCTAGGAATAAACCTAACCAAAGAGGCAAAGAATCTGTACTCAGAAAACTACAGAATACTCATGAAAGAAATTGAGAAAGACACAAGGAAATGGAAAAATGTTCCATGCTCATGGATTGGAAGAAAAAATATTGTGAAAATGTCTTTGCTACCTAGAGTAATCTACACATTTAATGCAATCTACACATTTAATGTTACCAAAATACCACCAACTTTTTTCACAGAAATGGAAAAAACAATCCTAAAATTTGTATGGAACAACAACAAAAAAAGACCCCAAAGAGCCAGAAGAATTTTGAAAAAGAAAAGCAAAGCTTGTGGCGTCACAATTCCAGACTTCAAGCTCTATTACAAAGCTGTCATCATCAGGACAGTAGGTACTGGCACAAAAACAGACACATAGATCAGTGGAACAGAAGAGAGAGCCCAGAAATGGGCCCTCAACTCTATCGTCAACTAATCTTTCCAAAGCAGGAAAGAATGTCCAATGGAAAGAAAAATACAGTCTCTTCAACAAATCGTTTTGGGAAAATTGGACAGCCACAAGCAGAAGAATGAAACTGGACCATTTCCTTATACCACACACAAAAATAGACTCAGAATGGATGAAAGACCTCAATGTGAGACAGGAATCTATCAAAATCCTTGAGAAGAACACAGGCAGCAACCTCTTTGACCTCAGTCACAGCAACTTTTTCCTAGAAACATTGCCAAAGGTAAGGGAAGCAAGGGCAAAAATGAACTATTGGGACTTCATCAAGATAAAAACCCTTTGCACAGAAAAGGAAACAGTCAACAAAACCAAAAGACAACCGACAGAATGGGAGAAGATATTTGCAAAGGACCTATCAGATCAAGGGCTAGTATCCAAAATCTATAAAGAACTTGTCTAATTTAACAAAGATCAAATAATCCAATCAAGAAATGGGCAGAGGACATGAACAGACATTTAGGCAAAAAAGGCATCCAAATGGCCAACAGACATATGAAAAAGTGCTCCACATCATTCAGCATCAGGGAAAGGCAAATCAAAACCACAGTGAGATACCACCTCACACCAATCAGAATGGCTAAAATTAACAAGTCAAGAAATGATAAGTGTTGGTGAGGATGCAGAAAAAGGGGAAACCTTCTACACTGTTGGTGGGAATGCAAACTAGTGTATCCCACTCTGGAAAACAGTATGGAGATTCCTCAAAAAGTTGAAAATAGAGCTACCCTACCACCAACCAATTGCACTACTGGGTATCTACCCCAATGATAGAAATGTAGTGTTCTGAAGGGGCATATGGACCCCAATGTTTATAGCAGCAATGCCCACAATAGCCAAACTATGGAAAGAGCCTAGATGTCGATTGACAGATGAATGGATAAAGAATATGTGGTATAAAGAAGATATGGTATACACACACACACACACACACACACACACACACACACACACACACAGGAATATTATGCAGCCATCAAAAAATATGAAATCTTGCCATTTGCAATGTGGATGGAACTAGAGGGTACTATGCTAAGTGAAATAAGTCTATCAGAGCAAGATCTCTCTGATATGTGGAATTTGAGAAACAAGGTGGAGGATCATGGGGGAATAGAGGGAAAAATGAAATGGGATGAAACCAGATAGGGAGAAAAACCATAAGAGACTCTTTTTTTCCCCTAAGATTTTATTTATTTGACAGAGAGAGATAACAAGCAGGCAGAGAGGCAAGCAGAGAGAAAGAGAGAGAGAGAGAGGAGGAAGCAGGCTCCCTACCCAGCAGAGAGCCCGATGTGGGACTTGATCCCAGGACCCTGAGATCATGACCTGAGCTGAAGGCAGAGGCTCAACCTACTGAGCCACCCAGGCAGCCCACCATAAGAGACTCTTAATCTCAAGAAACAAACTGAGGATTGGAGAGTGGAGGGGCCATAAGGAAGAGGTGGCTGGGTGATGGACATTGGGGAGGACCACGCACTATGGTGAGCACTGTGAATTGTATAAGAGTGATGAATCACAGACCTGTACCCCTGAAACAAATAATACATTCTATGTTAATAAAAAATTTTAAAAAATGAATGGAAAATATCAATATTTTTCATATACATGTTGAAATGACAACATTTTTAGAAATATTAGGCTAAATAAAATATAACATTTAAAAAAAAGTTGCATGCTCCAGCAAATGAGCCAGTCAGGTGCCTATTACTCTTTTTCTAGATCCTTAGGTATGATATTAGATTGTTTGAGATTTTTCTTGCTTCTTGAGGTAGGCCTGTATTGCTTTATTTCCCTCTTACCACCCCATTTGTTGTACCCCAAACGTGTTGGACCACTGTGTTTTCATTTTCATGTGTTTCCATGTATTTTTAAAAATTTCTTCTTTGATTACTGGGTTGACCCATTTCCTTTTTAGTATCATACTGTTTAACTTCTGTGTATTTGTGGTCATTCCAAATTTTTTCTTGTGGTTGACTTCAAGTTTCATAGTGCTGTGGTCAGAAAATATGCATGGTATGATCTCAATCTTTTTGTCCTTGTTGAGAGCTGATTTGTGACCTAGTATGTGATCTATTCTGGAGAGTGTCCATGTGCACATGAAAAGAATGTGTATATGGCTGGTTTAGGATGAATGCTCTGAAAATATCTGTTATGTCTATCTGGTCCAGTGTGTCATTTAAAGCCATTGTTTCCTTGTGGTTTTCTGCTTCGATGATCTGTCCATTGCTGTGAGTGGGGCGTTATTATTATATTATTTCCTATTAGTTCCTTTGTGTTTGTTATTGTTTTATATATTTGGGTGCTCCCATGTTGGGGGAATGAATATTTACAACTGTTAGATCTTCCTATTGGATAGTCTCCTTTATTATAATATAGTACCCTTCTTCATCTCTTGTTATAGTGTTTGGTTTAAAATCTAGTTTGTCTGATGGTGTTGCTTTAGGACCTAAATTTTCTTAAATGCAGTTGTGTTAGTTATAGACTGCCTGGAGGAGGCAAAGGGATTATGTACCCATTCTGCAGATAGAAAAACTCATAATCTTCTCTAAATTCCCCAGAGCCCAAGAACTCATTTCTGTTGTTAAGAATTTACCCAGAAGAAGGGTGTCTGTGTGGCTCAGCCAGTTAAGCATCTGCCTTCAGCTCAGGTCATGAGCCTGGGGTTCTGAGATCGAGTCTCACGATGGGCTCCTCGGTTGCAAGTCTGCATCTCCTCTGCCTTACCCCTAACCCTACCCCTATCCCTGCTCGTGCTCTCTCTCTCTCTCAAATAAAATCTTAAAAATAAAATCCAGTTTGTCTAAGTATTGCTACTCCAGCTTTCTTTTGACATCAATTTGCAAGATAAATGTTTCTCTATTCCCTCATTTTCATTTTTTTTCCACAAAATTTTATTTATTTACTTGACATAGAGAGTGAGAGAGCACCAATAGGGGAAGCAGTAGAGGGAGAGGAAGAATCAGGCTCCCTGGGAGCCTGATGTGGGGCTTGATTCCAGGACCCTGGGCCCTGGGATCATGACCTGAGCCAAAGACAGACACCTAACTGACTGAGCCACGCAGCCCTCCTATTCCCTCACTTTCAATCTGCAGGGTGTCTTTAGGTCTAAGAGGAATCTCTTCTAGGCAGCATAGAGATGGGTCTTGTTTTTCTATCCATTCTGACACTCTATGCCTTTTGATTGGAGCATTTAGTCCATTTACATTCAGAGTAATTCTTGATAGATATGTATTTAGTGACATTTTATTATTTGTTTTGTTGTTTCTGGAGATTTTTCTTCTCCTTATCATTTTTGGTCTTTCCTTTCCACTCAAAGAGTCCCCTTCAATATTTCTTGCAGGGCAAGCTTAATGGTTATAAACTCCTTTATTTTTCATTTGTCTGGGAAACTCTTCATCTCTTCTATTCTGAAGGATAGCTTCACTGGATAGAGTATTCTTTTTTTTTATTTTTTATATTTTTTAAAGATTTTATTTATTTATTTGTCAGAGAGAGATCAAGCGAGAGCGAGCACAGGCAGACAGAGTGGAAGGCAGAGTCAGAGGGAGAAGCAGGCTCCCTGCGGAGCAAGGAGCCTGACGTGGGACTCGATCCCAGGACGCTGGGATCATGACCTGAGCCAAAGGCAGCTGCTTAACCAACTGAGCCACCCAGGTGTCCCGGATAGAGTATTCTTGGTTGCAGATTTTTCCCACTCAACATGTTGACTATATCATGCCACTGTCATCTGGCTTGCTAAATTTCTGTGGAGAGATCTGTATCTAGCTTCCCTTGTATGTAAGGTCCTTCTTCTGTCCTGATGCTTTTATGATTTTTTCAAAAATATTTCAAAAAAATTATTTGTCAGAGGGGAGAGAGAGAGAGAGAAAGAGAGAATAAGACCACAAGCAGGGGGAGTCGCAGACAGAGAGAGAAGCAGACTCCCTCATGAGCAAGGAGCCTGATGCAGGGCTCGATCCCAGGACCCTGGAATCATGACCTGAGCTGAAGGCAGATGCTTAATAGACTGAGCCACCCAGCCATCCCCAAAATTTTTTTCTTTATTGCTATTGTGCAAATTTAATTATAATATGTTTTGGTGTTGGCCCGCTTTTGTTGATTCTGATGGGAGTTCTCTGTGCCTCCTTGATCTGGATGTCTATTTATTCTCCAGAAAAAAAAATTTCAGTTATTGTTTCCTTAAATAAATTTTTGCCTCCTTTTATCTGTCTTCTTTTTCTCAGTCTTGTATAATACAAATGTTACTACATTTGATGGAGTTACTGAATTCCCTAACTATATACTCTTGTGTTGGAAAACTCTTTATCTCTTTTGCTAAGCTTCATTATTTTCCATTATTTTATCTTCTTTTTTTTTTTAAGACTTTATTTAGAGAGAGAGAGCATGTGCAAGAGGGTAGAGGGGCAGAGGGGGAGGGAGATAGAGAATCTCAAGCAGACTCTGCCCTGAGTGTGGAGCCCAACATGAATCTTGATCTCAGGACCCTGAGATCATGACCTGAGCTGAAACCAAGAATCAGATGCTTAATTGATTGGCATTGTTTTAGCTTCTATCGCACTTATTTGTTCCTCTGCTTCTTCTATACTTGTGTACATTGCATCCAGTCTGTTTCAAATCTCAATTATTTTTTCTCATTTCTGTTTTTTAAACTCTTTTATCTCTATACTAAGGGCCTCCCTAAAGTCTCTTTTTAAAAGATTTATTTATTTTATTTGTCATAGAGAGAGGGAGAGAGAGCACAAGCAGGGGGAGGAGCAAGCAGAGGAGGCAGAGGGAGAAGCAGGCTTCCCGCTGAGCAAGGAGGATAACATGGGACTTGATCCCTGGACCCTGGGATCATGACCTCAGCTGAAGGCAGAGGCTTAACTGACTGAGCCACCCAGGCGCCCCGAATGAAAGATTTAATATTCAGTTGAGCTGTCCAAATACTAAAGCTATAGAAAAAACAGTTTCAACATGCAAAATGTAGGAATTCTGTATCAGTAAGCCCCCTGCCTTTTCAAAAGATTTATTTATTTGAGAGAGAGAGTGTGTGTGAATGGAGGGAGGGGCAGAGGAGAGAGACAATCTTGTCTCCCAGCTGAGTGCAGAGCCTGACATGGGGCTCTGTCCCATGGTCTATGAGATCATGACCTGAGCTGAAACCAAGAGTCCAGCACTCAATTGACCAAGCCACCCAGGCACCCCATTAAAAGCCCTTCTTGAGGAATTTACTGGAGAATGAACTTCATCCAACCAAGTGATGACTGGGGGGTAAAGGGCTGAGGGTAAGCATTCAGTAATCTATAAATACATGTGTAAGATAAAAACAAAATGGGGAATGAGGGTGGACCACTGACATACAAATATTATATCATGAAAGAGTAGAAATGATGCATTTTTTTAAAATGGGAAAAATAAGGAAGAGAGAAAAAGAAAATAGAAAACTCTCATTGTTAGATAGGTATTAGGTGGGTATTAAAAGATACTGAAAAAATTGTGGTGCCTGGGTGTCTCAGATGGAGGAGTGTGCAACTCTTGATCTCAGGGTTGTGTGTTCAAGCCCCATGTTGAGTGTAGAGATTACTTAAAATCTTTAAAAAAATACATAAAAGATAGTGAACAAATTAAAAACCCTGGTAATAAAAAGTTGGGACCTTAACAAAGTGGGACCAAGAGCATTAAAAAAGATACAATTACAAAAGTAACCACTAAAACAAAAATATTAACCTTCTTAAAAATTAAAAATAAGGGTGGCTCGGTTGGCTGGGCGACTGCCTTCAGCTCAGGTCATGATCCCGGGATCAAGTCTGGCATCGGGCTCCCAGCTCCACGGGGAGTCAGCTTCTCCCTCTGACCTTCTCTTCTTTCATGCTCTTTTTCTCTCTCACTCAAATAAATAAATAAAATCTTTTAAAAAATTGGTTTAAAAATTTTAAAAATAAGGGATGCTTGGGTGGCTCAGTCTGTTAAGCATCTGCCTTCAGCTCAGGTCATGATCCCAGGGTCCTGGGATTGAGCCCCGCATTGGGCTCTCTGCTCAGCAGGGAGCCTGCTTCCCCTCTCTCTCTCGGCCTGCCTCTCTGCTTACTTGTGATCTCTGTCTGTCAAATAAATAAATTAAAAATAAATAAAAATATTTAAAAAATTATAAATAAGAGAGCACATCTCATAGAGAAAGAAGCAGGACATATAACAAAATACAATAAAAAGTTTTGATAGAATTAATATCAAATATGTTAGTCATAATAAATGTGAATGGACTTAATTTATTTATTAAAATGAAAAGATTTTCAATTTGGCTCACAAAACTAAATTCAACTATATATGCAATATACAAGAGATAACGCCTAAGACAAAGTAACTCAGAAAGGCTAAATGTAAAGGGATAAACAAAAGTACACCAGGCACAAGGAGATAAAAGAACCTGGAACTATAAAAACAAAACTTCATATTAACCCTTTGCTAAAAGAAAAAATACAAGCTGAAAGTATATTACTTTACATAAATAATAGGCAATGAAAGTACTACATATCAGAATCTATGAAACACATTTGAAGCAATGATTAAAGGAAAATTAATAGCACTAAATACTTTTTCAATAACAACGGAAGATCAAAAATGATGAGTTAGATTAGTAGTTTAAACACCTAGAAAAAGAACAGTGTAAAACAAAAGAAATCACAAGGAAGAAAATAAGAATGATAAAAGCAGAAATTAATGAGGTAGAGAATAGAAAAACAGTAATTCTAATTAATACATCAAAATCCTGTTGGTTTTTTCATGGAAAAATTAATGAAACAGGGAAATCCCTAACTAGATGATCAAGAAAAAAGAAAGTATAAATACATAGAATAAGAACTGATGAGCGGGGAGCGCCTGAGGGGCTCAGTGGGCTAAAGCCTCTGCCTTCGGCTCAGGTCATGATCCCAGGATCTTGGGATGGAGCCCCACATTGGGCTCTCTGCTCAGCGGGGAGCCTGCTTCCTCCTCTTTCTCTGCCTGCCTCTCTGCCTACTTGCGATCTCTGTCTGTCAAATAAATAAATAAAATCATTTAAAAAAAAAAGAACTGATGAGGGAAAACCCTTTTAAACAGTAGAAAATATAAAATCGTTAAGATACTACTTTCCTAACCTCTGGGTAAATGGATTGGAAATCTAGATGAAATGCATAATTTCTTGGGGAAATATCTATTTCCTAAGTTGATCCCCTTAGAGTTCAGACTTAATCAAACTCCACAGAAGAAACAGAGACACCTAGTAAGAAACGATCCCCCTAAATGCAGAAAGTCCAGGTGGTTTCACAGGTGAATTCTACCAATTCTACTATTTTCCCATTATACAGCTTATCATGCTGTATAGTGATCAACTATTTATTTGCCTTAATCCTCCCATAAAATGTAAGCTGGGGGTCCAAACTGTGTCCATTTTGCTCACCATATGATTCTAATAGATGCTTTGGATTTATAAACCTTGTAAAATGGTCCTCGATATCTCTGTAAGAAATACTTCTCTACAATCAAGGGGTCATTTACTCATTCATTTATTCATTACGCTACAAGCAGTCCTCAGTCTGCAGAGTTGTATCATTATGCATGAATTTCAGTTACTGGAGTTTATATAATGCCGGGGTATACCTATAAATAACACCAGCTTATATGTACTCCAGTTTATATATATAAATAACATGAGTCCTCCAACAATCTGGGAATAGTTTCATTTACTACAGTGCATTAACCGTGAGTCATCACACAAAATACAAACTTCTCCTCTAGATCTTCTGTCCTCTGAGCACTAGCTCAGTAACAGGCGCACATCATGATCAGTGACCGTTCACATCGCTTAGAGTCTTGAAGACGCTGGTCACTGTGCATCTGTTATTCAGTTCAGCGCAGACTGCGAAGCCTATAGTTTGCATTGCCTCCTTCTCCCAGGGACAAACCCACATGCTATTTTACACAAATGGATAACTGAAAGAGGAACTGGCCAACAAAGATAAAAATGAAACAAAGGAAGGAAGGGGATAACCGGAAAGTGAAATTTGAATCACACAAAATAGTCATCAGAAATAGCTCATCATGGGAATGTTGAAATACCACCACTTGAAAAAAAAAAATCCACATATGCAGACGTAGCTGGTTATGAATGCATTCTTATCAACATAAAAGAGGAAAGTGATTGTGGCTGAAAAAGATGAAGATCCAGAGGAATTGAGGCTGGCAAAAATTTGATGTTAAGGAACTGTCAGAGGTATCTCACCAGGTTCAAAGTTCAATTGTATAGAAAATTGATCCAGACTTTGAAAGGAGTATGACGATGAACTAAAGCTTAGGGAAGGTACTCACTCCCGCTGAAAAGTCACACAATGAGAAGGTAAACACTATTTTAAACCACTCTTGATAAACACTTCTTGCAGAGAAATAAAACATTTACTTTTCCATGTTTCTCATTTTTAAATTACAGTAAACTAAATATTAGTTTTACCATTTTTTTTTTTTCAGTTTGCTCTGCCCTGATAACTGACATTAGAGTGTTTTAATGTTTAGGTAAAAAATTTGGATGAGAATGGAACAATTGTAACTTTTCCTATAGATTATTAAGAATCTTTTGCCTGGGGGCGCCTGGGTGACTCAGTTGGTTAAGCTACCGACTCTGGGTTTGGCTCAGGTCATGATCTCAGGGCAGTGAGACTGAATGGGCTCCCCACTCAGCACAGAGTCTGCTGTCCCTCTCCCTCTGCTCCTCCTTCTGCTCTTACGTGCCTGCTCTCTTTCTCTCAAATAAACAAATAAAATCTTTCAAAAAAGGAAGAGGGCGCCTGGGTGGGTCAGTGGGTTAAGCCTCTGCCTTCAGCTCCGGTCATGATCTCAGGGTCCTGGGATCAAGCCCTGCATGGGGCTTCCTGAGAGCCCCCCCCCCCCGGCCTAGTTGTGATCTCTGTCAAATAAATAAATAAAATCTTTTAAAAAAAAAAAGGAAGAATGCTTTACCTGTTTATAATAGCCAAGATATGGAAGCAACCCAAGTGTCCATTGATAGATGAACACACATATATTTACATAGGCACATACATATATATGTGTATAAATGTAGATTATGGCTGATTAATATTCCATTATATACAATTATATATGTATGTTATTTATTTATTTGACAGAGATCACAAGCAGGCAGAGAGGCAGGCAGGGAGGGCGAAGCAGGCTCCCCACTGAGCAGAGAGCCCAGTATGGGGCTTGATTCAAAGACCCTGAGACCATGACCTGAGTTGAAGGCAGAAGCTTAGCCCGCTGAGCCACCCAGGCGCCCCTAATAGGTGGAATTTAAGAAACAAAACCAATGAACAGCAACCACAACAAGAGACAAACTTTGTGTGAGACTGAGAGAACAGACGCTGTTTACCGACGGGAGGTGGGTGGGGGAGGGGTGAAACTGGTGACGGGGATTAAAAGGACACTTATCTTGATGAGCACTGAGTAATGCACATAATTGTTGATTACTATATTGTATCCCTGAAACTAATATAACACTGTCAATTAATTAATTATACTGGAATTTTTTTTAATTCTAGAAGTTAAAAAAAAAAAAAAGAATGGTTCAGTCCTGTGGAGATCTTGAGAGATAAAAGTATAAACCCAGATAAGATAAACTTATCTATCTATCTATCTAAATAAATCTATCTATCTATCTATCTCTCTATCTATCGATCTGGGTTTATACTTTTATCTCTCAAGATCTCCACAGGACTGAACCATTCTTATATATACATATATAGATATATATATGATTTAAATATATCTATATTAAAAAAAATTTTTTTTAAAGATTTTATTTGTTTGAGAGCGCAAGAAAGTGAGAGATAGTGAGAGAGAGTGAGAGAGAGCCTGATTGGGGTCGGGGGAGAGGGAGAAGCAGACCTCCCACTAAGCAGGGAGCCTGATGCAGGACTCAATCCCAGGACCCTGGGATCATAACCTGAGCTGAAGGCAGATGCTTAACTGACTGAGCCAGCCAGATGCCCTAGAGACCAGTATATTAACTTATGAAAATCATAATTGGCAAAGTGATCTGACCTTGTGCCCTATGGACAGTGAATTTTTAAATTTTGATTTCCAGAAGGCTGTTTAAGGAGTGAATTTTAAAATTTTGATTTCAGAAGGCCTCTTAAGGAGTACAAGCAGCATAAAATCTGCTCTCCGTGCACCTGGCATCCGTTTTCCATCCAGCTCCCATCATATTCTTCCTAACAGAGCACCAGTTTTGTTCATACGCAACTTGTGTGATTACAGAGAAGCTGACTTCACCCTCAAATTGGGAGAAAGGCTCTATCTGGTCTAAGCCTGTAACATTAATCTATCCTCTTGTCAAATCATCGACTAAGGGATGACATAAGCCAACCAGCAGATGCCATGTCCGTGTTAATAACAACCAATGCAATAGTGGGTACCTGAGCTCTGTCCGCTTGATCAGACTGATGGGAAAGTTCTCTCTCCGCTCCTCCTCTCCTCTGCCCACTCTTCCTCCCCTCCATTCCCCTCCTCTTGTAATAACAGTGGAAGACAGTGAGGACAAAGCTAATTCACAAAGGGCAGAACGATGAAATTGAGCAGAGCCAGAGCCTTCACTATGCTGTATCTGGCGCCTGTCCTGCACTTACACTTCCTGTTTGGTGAAATCTTTCCTTTCCTTTCTTTCACATCTAGCACAGTCGGAGAGTTGTGTTACTTGCAGCCAAGAGCATCTTCTAGATGCATCTTCAAGATACAACACATGATCAGTTCAAAAGACGTTAGTTTACGACTCTTCCACGTACTCTGCACAGTGCTGGACGGGCTCCCCACCCCAACATCTCCCTCTCGCTCACCATCTCCTCTGGCTCCCACCTTCTCCATTCAGATATATTAATACCAAGTTTCCCACAGCAGTTTTTGTTTTATTAACTCAGCAATAATTTACTTTCTCTTTCTGCCTGAGGCCTATCAGTTAAGATGACTTCATAGAATTGACACAATACTTATGTCTTTGGTTTAGGTCCCACTCACCCCTAGAACAGGACAGACCCACATATCAGTTGACATGGACACATTCCAAGGTAAACATCACTTTGTGGTTGATTCAAATTAAGGTCTTTATACAGTCCACTGAAATCTCTCCTCTTTATACCTGGCTCTGGTATGTCAGATTCTCTTATTTCGAAGCAAGATACTAGATATTTGAACAAATAAAAACTTCACTGTAGTTGATTTTGACCTGGAGTTTTTTCAGTTCCAAAAAAATAGTAAGTGGCTTTTCCTCAGATAATCTCCTGAACACAAACATAATGTCACCCATGGGACTGTTATGAGTAGATGCTACTAGAGTTCCAACTACAGATTCCAACACCAGCAAATTGTAACATTCTTTAGGATTAGCTGTCCCTTCTGTCAACTCGGCTCCTACGAAGCAGTTGAACCCTCATGATATGCAGGATATGTTCTGCTTATGGCTGTCCTGACCTAAAGACACTGTCCGATAAGAGAGGCCTGGGACAGTACTGAGTGTTGACTAAAGATACGAGGTGAGAACTTTATGGCAAGAATTAAAACAAAAACAAACAGCATGTGGATGTCTACCACAAGAAGAGCAACAGATGAATTACTGAATTCAAATGCCTTCATTTTATCCAGAACCCTATTAAATTTAGCAAAAGAAAAGCATTTCTAAATTAGTCAACAGCCAAGATTGTAAACTGATTATAAGTAATAGTATTTATTGTGCATATACTATGTATCAGGTGACATCATAGAAGGCTTAGCTCCGTTAGCTCATTCTGTCCTCACCACAATTCTGTGGCATAGATATTGTTTTCTAAACCTTAGTGAAAATGTCTTACCCAAGTCCCTTAACAAGGAAGTGCTAAAAATGACAGGTGTTCACAAGTGTGCCTGGCTCCAAGCTCTGTGGTGTTTCCCCATTTCCAAGCAGCATTTATAGGCACTGTTTTCCATGACTCACAGAACAACGTATGTAAGTACATACAAGAAGCTATGAATGGGCCTAAAAAACCCCTCAAGTATATAGATTTATGGCTAACTGCAGCCCCAGGTTTTTAACTTCCCTGCAACAAATCCCAAGGCCTAGACTTCATTCAGATTAATTTCATTACAAACACACGTGACTGACAAATTTGATTTCAAATGCTCTATTTCAGAGGACTTTACAAATCATTGACATCAATTAATTTCTATAAAGCTGAGAACACATTTTATTTTTATTTCAATTCAATTTATTTGAGAACACATTTTATAATTTGACGTATCATAACAATTTATCCCCAAAAAGGATGTGCTATTTATACTTCCACCAATAATATTATATGAATATGTTTGTTTCCCCCTTACTCTTGGCTATGGTGGGTTTATCACACTTTAAAATTTTTGTCAATCCGGTCAGTGTAAAGAATATTTTCTTTTAATTTGCATTTCTATAGTTAAGGGTGAAGCTGAGTGCACTAACACTAATTTATTGTCCATTTATATCTGTTTTGCACAGATCTCTCTGATTATGCCTTTTGCTCGTTTCTCTTAAGTGTTGATCATTTTCTTGTTAATTATTAGAATCCTCTTTATGGTAAGGTAATGAACGCTTTGTAACGTTTCCCCCCTTGTTATGTTTAAAAAAATAACTGTTCCATGAAATCTTTTTTCTAACTTGTCATTTATTAAATGCATATCTTTTTGATCTTTTAAGACCTCTGAAATCAGAATATGTATTAAACTTGGTAACCTTTTATTACAGCTGTTACTCAGGTGAAGGAATTGTCCTTGCTTGTGTATGCACAAATTGTTCGTGGTTGTTAATATTTCCATCACCTCAGCTCACTTATTTTATAATTAAGGGAAGAGAATTCAGTGGAACTTGAGTCAGTCTAGCCATGATGACACATTACAAAGCAATTTCAAGATCAGACACTTTTTAAATACTAAGAGAATGACCTGTGTTTATAGAATTCTTGATATTGAACTGTTTTATGTTTCTAAAATAAATTCACCTGATATTCATGTATCATTTGGCAAATATATTACCGAGTTCCATTGAACAGGATGTTATTTATAATTTTTGCAGTGACATTTATTAATGAGATTCGGGCTATTTTCCTTTTGGTACTAAAATAATTTATTTCATGTGTCTCTAAAACTTGTAATAAAAAGTACTGAAACCAAGGTCATGAATAAAAGTGATGAAATAAGATGTCATAACATTTACTGTGTTCCTGAACATGGGAATGGGATAAATCAGAGGCTATATCATACTTCAGTTTATACTCAGTTGGTATTATGGCCATTTCAAGGATCTGGGACAATTTAAACTCTGATAAAATGAAGTGGCAATTTTCATTGATTCTACAATTTTTTTTTAAGATTTTATTTATTTATTTGACAGAGATCACAAGTAGACAGAGAGTCAGGCGGCGGGGGGCGGGGGGCAGACTCCCCGCTGAGCAGAGCACCCAATGCAGGGCTCGATCCCAGGATCCTGGGATCATGACCTGAGTTTAAGGCAGAGGTTTAACCCACTGAGCCACCCAGGCGCCCATGATTCTACAGTTTCTAATTTTCAGTTTTATGGGAAATATGTGATATTTTTAATATATATGAATCCAATATGCACATATGTAACATGAACTTCTATATATTGAGAAATGCAAGTTTGAAAACAGAACATTTGTATTTTTTTTAAGGATACTTCTACTCTTTTGTGTTTATCATCATGGGAGAACATTTATATTTTATCCTTTCCTGGCAATTGCACGGGATCGCACAAAATATTAACAAATAAGTCAATGTTATAACTGTAATGGCTCTTAAATGCTAGCTCATTTCTTAGGGGTCACATTGTATACATCGTCTCACTTATTTACCATCATATATGGATGAGGAGACCGAGGCCCAGAGAGAGGAAGTGACACCCCTGAAAACACGAAGCTTTAGCCCAGAGAGCGAGCCAGGGTTCCAATCGACGTTCATCTCATACTCAGAACTCTGTCACTTGGCTGCACTGTGCTGCTTCTCAGTATGAGTCCTTCTGCCACCCAAGAACATACTTTGGCTGCCAGTAATTACCTTAGCTCTCTATAAATGAGTAGGGAATTTCTGAGGCTGTGTGTGAACCGTCAAGAGCCACAGACTTTTTTTTTTTTTTTTTAATACAGGTACCTACTCGCCACTGAAAGCCAAAGATAATTCATTAGGAAATACCAAGTGAGAGAAACTGTATTCTTAGCAGACTTGAAAGCAGCATGGGTACGGCAGAAACTCCTTCTTTCATGGGCTTATGTATGCGCTTTCAAAGAGTGCTGTTGAAAATTAAATGTACACAGTTCATTTATCTCTCACACGCCAGATAAGAGAGCATTTTTCTGTTTTCTTTCTCAGAGTTCTTAACAGTCTCACCAAAACCAGAGGCAGATTTGAGATTAAGACTGGATATTCTCCAGGTAACATTAATCTGTCCATCACTTAGCTCTGAGTCAAAGCAACAGCATGACACGCGCTCGTAAACTTGTGTAAACTTCGACGTGCTCTGAGGCAGGTACGACTCGGTTCCCTACAGGAGTGGTCGAGAACTGGAGACACTGAGCATGTGTCATATTCATAGGAAAGTTGCCGGGGAAGTTTCTGCTTGGCTCATGTCAGCATAGATCTGCTCATTTGGCCCAAACAGGCTGATTTATTTGGGGATTTACTAATTTCCCCTTGCTAAACATGTTGCTCAAACTTGATCAGAACCAAGGAGAAGTAGGCCAAGTGGTTTACCAGTAATACAGATAAAAATAAAACTTGTTTAAAGTCAGGTAGCTTGACTAATCACATAAGGGATTTGTTTTATACTTGTACACACCCTTCAACAGAATTTTCAGCTACTCAGACTTAAAATGAGGAAAGGTAGATGCTTTCAACCATGGACGGTTTAATTCATTTACTTCATCTATCACAGATGGTTTAATTCATTAATTCATTGTCATCGCATGACAAGAGTTAAGGATCCAAATCAAATCAACATGCATTTATCAAATGGCCATTATATGCAAGGTACTGTGCTTGGAGAAGAGGAGCAGGAGGTGAATGAAAGAGAAGGAGGAGAAGAAGAAAAAAGCAAAGAAAGGGAAAAATTATCTCCTTTGGGGCGGGGAGTGTTTGATCTTTCCCTGAAGCTTGTTTTAAAGAGCCCAAGTCAGTGGTGTCCTTGTAAGTGAGAGTAAAGTCAGACTGCACTTGCAGATGACCGTATCTTTCAAAGCACCTTTCATCCAAGAAAATCACAAGGTTTGACAATCAAGTTTATCTTTGAAACTGAAGAGAAACTAGACAATTTCTGCAAAGAGGAGACTCCAGGCTCCTGGTAAGGAGTACCTAATGGTGGCTCCATCTCCCCAATGCAGAAGGGAGAGTGAAGCGAGGCTCTGAGGCTCCAACCTAAAGATTGTGAGATACCCCAGCAGAGGTGGGAGGATTCATATACTGGGGTGAATGGGGAGATGGCAAGCAGGGGCCTCGGCCTGGGGAGGAGAACGGACTGGGCCCAGAGAGCCAGACTAGAGCCTTTCAATTCTTACTTGCTTCTCCCCCACACTGCCTTGGGAGTAACACATGGAAGAGCGAGCCTGGCCAGCTGGTGTCTCGGGGTGGCACCAGGGCGGCCCAGAAGCCTGCTGGGGTGCGGCGAGGTGCAGAGGAAGAGAGGTGCTCGCTGACCACGGTTCCCTAAACTCTCATGCCTACAGCCTCTCCCACCCTGAACACTGGGACTGGTATATGTCACACACCACAAAGATTGTTTCTTTCCGGCACAGGAGTGTGTTGCTGTGACTTAACAAAGTCTGACCCAACCAGGAGTTTCCGGGTGTGGTGGCAGAAAACAGGGTGGTCGACTGTCCCCTCATACCTGGGGTTCTCTGCCCTGAGGCTCATCTCCTCTATTATCTTAAAGTCACAGAGGGGAAGACAGATTAAGCCTGGGCATTGGCTCTTCTTTAACATGTATATGGTTACGTAGAAAAACAACAAAGCTGAATAGCCTATGCCACACGAATCTGGGAACGCAGAATTATTGGTACGGATGGATCGTGAATTTCAAATAAATGACAAATATTCTCACAGAAAGTATTAGTCATATGAAGCTGTATGAGAGGTTGAAAAAAAGAACAAGTAGGAATGAAAGTTATGAAAAATATAGAGCACACAATAATGATAATAATAATAATAGTAACAGCTGCTGGAATGTATGTATTATTTACTTTGTACCAAGCAGTGCTCTGTGTTTGCAGATTAAGTTCTCACAACCCTGTGAGGTAGGTGTCACTATGATTCCTACTTTACAGATGAAGAAACAGGCACAAAGAGGTTACAAAAATTGCTCAGGTTGGGGCTGGGATTTAAACACAGACATTCTGGGGTCGTCTGGCTGGCTCAGTCAGTAGAGCATGTGACTCCTGATCTTGGGGATGTGCGTTTGAGCCCCACACCGAGTGAAGAGACTGCTTACACATAAAATCTTTAAAAAAATAAAGATAAGGGCACCTGGGTGGCTCTGTGGGTTAAGACTGCCTTCAGCTCAAGTCATGGTCTCAGGGTCCTGGGATCAAGCCCCGCATTGGGCTTCTTTGCTCAGCAGGGAGCCTGCTTCCCTTCCTCTCTCTCTGCCTGCTTGTGATCTCTTTGTCAAATGAATAAACAAAATCTTTTAAAAAATAAAGATAAGCAGACATTCTGGCTCCATAAAACAAACGGCAGATGGATACAGCCAAAGCAAGAATTAGGGAACAAGATCAATGGTGAGGTAGAGACTAAGTTTCCGTCTTGCATGGAGGAGATTTAAGAATGGAGAATGAGAGGCGCCTGGGTGGCTTAGTGGGTTAAAGCCTCTGCCTTCGGCTCAGGTCATGATCCCAGGGTCCTGGGATCGAGTCCCGCATCGGGCTCTCTGCTCCTCAGGGAGCCTGCTTCCTCCTCTCTCTCTGCCTCTCTGCCTACTTGTGATCTCTGTCTGTCAAATAAATAAATTAAATCTTAAAAAAAAAAAAAAAGAATGGAGAATGAAAGTGATTCACAGCAAGTGTGGCTGGCTGCTGTGCTTGGTGGGACTTGGCTCTGCTCTGTTTTCCTCTGTCCAGTCATTCCTCCATGGAGGAACGCACTCCACCAGCCACTGCCGGGATCCTAAATGCAAGTTCTATGAGACACATGAAACAAGGAATAAAATTAAAGCTGAAGTTCATCAAACGTTAGTGGAAAATTGTTGGAGAATTAAGAAAGAAGAGAATATTAGGAGATGGCAATTCAAGACACAGTTGGGACAATTTGAGAACCAAGATAACCAGACGATATTGAAACATACTAGATATATTTAAATCCACAAGCTCATAAGTAATTCTTCACCCTTCCCCCAGATAATCTCCTTATAGATTATTGTTAGAGGACGTGGTAAGGCAATTCATCATTTAGAAAACTGGTAAATAAAGGGAAAGAATCATGCATTTTTTCTGCTTTTCCTATATACACTCTGAACTCATAGATGAGAGGAAGTCGTTTCTTAGAGAAGTAGCCCAGCTAAGAAGCAAGCAGAGGAAACAACTGAATTGAATATTATTAATCTGCAATAAATTAATGCATAGTACCATGGCTCATTGATGGCTGCTAACATCACACAAAAGGAAACACACATTATGTACTTCCTTGTGGAAGAAGATAGCACCATCTTTGAAGTATCTTTGCCAAAATATCCAACCTGAATCTCAGAGACTACCAAAACACAGAACACTGCATATGATGAGAGAGGAATATGTTAAACCATACCGTGGAAGTGCAATCAGCAAAATCCAGACTACAGGAAACTCTACTGCAAACATAATCCAGTTTTTCAACAAATAAACAATCCTACAGTGTATTTTGTAGATAAAAAATAAAGATGTACAAATAAAGAAACCTTCTTATAGCTCTTCAGATATGACCAGTAGAGACATTCTTGCTTGATGAGCTTTGCTGATTTTATATAATTTGAAGATTATTTCAAATAACAAGAAATAAGCAATACATTAAAAACACAACTCCTAACATTTTTTTAAAAAAATGTTTTCCTTGCCTCCTTTTATACCAGTGGCTTACATAGAGACTGGTAAACAAGTAAACATGCTTGTTGTTCTATTTTTCTACCATCTGTTCCAAAAGACCAAAACAAAAGGACTCTAGGAAAACTTATAAAAAAAAAATAAACAGCCACAATTTGACTGGCTGACAACTAGCCTAAAAGAAATGCAAGTCAGAATATAAGGCAATGGTATCTTAAAGGCTGAAGGAAAATGACTACAGGCTTAGATTTCTATATCCAGAGAAAATATCCTTCAACAGAGCAAAAAAATTTTGGCAGGGGAGCCAACAAAAATTGATAGAATTGGCCATGAACACTCCTGCACTCAACACCAAAAAGCCATATAATTCAATTAAAAGATGGGCAGAAGGAGGAGCCTGTGTAGTTCAGTTGGGTAAGCATTCAACTCTTGATGGCAGCTTAGGTCTTGATCTCAGGGTTTTGAGTTCAAGTCCCATATTGGGCTCCACAATGGGTGTGGAGCCTAGTTAAACAACAACAACAACAACAACAAAACCAAGGGCAGAGGACCTGAATAGGTGTTTCTCCAAGAAGACATACAGGATGCCAACAGACGCATGAAAAGATGCTCAACATCATTAATCATCAGGGGAATGCAGATGAAAACCACCATGAGATACCATTTTACACCTGTCAGAATGGCTAGAATCAAAAAGACAAAATACAGTAAGTACTGGTGAGAATACAGAGCCATACCCATTATTCAGGCAAGAGAAAATATAATCCCAGATGGAAAACTGGAAATGCAAGAAGTAAAGAAGAGTGAAAATGGTAAATATTTTAGTTAATCCAATCAATACAATTATCTATACTAATTAATAATAGCTTATGGGATTTAAAATATATAAAACATTTAAAATATGACAACAGTAGCATCTGACTTAAAAAAAAAAGAAAATGGTACATGCATTGTTCAAGAGGAGGGTAAAAGTAACAAGTAATAATAGGTTTTTATAAACGCTGCAATCTTTTAATTTTTTTTTTAAGATTTTATTTATTTGAGGGGCACCTGGGCGGCTCAGTCATTAAGTGTCTGCCTTGGGCTCAGGTCATGATCCCAGGGTCGTGGGATCAAGCTGTGACTGGGGCTCCCCTCTCAGCAGGGAGCCTACTTCTCCCTCTCCCACTCCCCCTGCTTGTGTTCCTGCTCTCACTGTCTCTCTGCCGAATAGATAAATTAAATCTTTAAAAATAAAATAAAATGTAAGTAAACTAAAAAGTAATTAAAAAAAAATTTATTCATTTGGGAGAGAGAGAGACAGCATGTGCCGGGGGAAGAGGCAGAGGGAGAAGCAAACTCCTGGCTGAGCGGGGAGTCTGACTACGGGGGCTTGATCCCAGAACCCTGAAATCATCACCTGAGGGGAAGGCAGCTGCCTAACAGACTGAGCTGCCCAGGTGCCTCTATGCTGCAATCTTTAGGGAACCACTAACAGAATATTAAAATACATAAATACAAGACCAAAAAATGGAAGAGGGATGGGGGAAAAGAATTAAAAAAAAATAAGTCAATCTAAAAGAATGCACGTAAGGAGTAAAGGAATGACACCGAGTAGATGAAACTAATAAAAAGCAGCAAAGAGAGAGGTGGTAGATTTAAAACGAGTATCTTAGGGCTCCTAGCTGCCTCAGTCAGTGGAGCCTGCTGCTCTGGATCTTGGGGTCTGAGTTTGAGTCCCACGTTGGGTGTAGAGATTATTTAAAAAAAAAAAAAAAAAGGAAATTTAAAGTGGATATATCAAGGAGTACCTGGGTGACTCAGTCAGTTAAGTGGCCAGCTCTTGACTTTGGCTTGGGTCGTGATTTTTTGGTCCTGTGACTAAGCCCCAAGTCAGGCTCTTTGCTCAGAGGGGAGTTCAGCTGAGTGTTCCCCCTCTGCCCCTCCCACTGCTCACACTCTCTGTCTCTGTAAAATAAATAAATAAACCTTAAAAAAAAAAAAAAAGAGCGACTATGCCAGTAATTACATTAAATGTAATTATATTAGCTGGTCCAATTAAAATACAAGGATAGGTGCATTTAATCAAAGAAGAAAACCCAGTTATATGCTGTTTATAAGTAGGGTATGGAAAACCTAAGGGATGAAAAAAGATAATGCAAACCCTCAACTGAAGAAAGCTGATTCACTGCTATATTTATAAAAAGTTGATTAAAAAAAAAAACTGCTACTGAAGATAAAGAATTTCACTTCTTAAAGCAAAATGGTTCAATTTAATAGGAATACACACATTTGTGTGTGGGTAAAATCCACATATAAGTGATAATTTGTAGGGAGTTAACTTTAATATATACATTGTTTCACTGTTCACTGGGTGATTAGGTTGGGCTACTAACTTGCAATAACCAACATAAGGAATAAAAGAGGAGACATCACCAAGCAGCCTACAGACATTAAGAAAGATAATCAGGAAGACTTCTGTGCCAAATTGTTGGAAATTTTGGAAAAATGGGCAAACCCTTGGCAAAATACAAATTACAAAAAGAGACATGAGATGAAGCACAAATATGAAGTCTTCTAATTATTAAAGAGATTCATAATATAAACACCTTCACACACATACACACACAACTCATGGACTGTTTATTTCAGCAATACAGCCCACCAACATTTAAGGAATAAATAATACCAATATTACAGAAATTCTTCCAGAAAAATAGAATAAGAAAAAAAAAAAAAAAGAACCATTCCCCAATTTTGTTTTATGAGGGAAGCATCATTTTGAAACCAAAACCCAGTAAGGAAAATTAAAGGATGTTCTCTCATGAAGACAAGCAAAAATCCTAAACAAAACAAGAGCAATGCAAATTCAGTGTTGTCTAAAACAATAATGATTTCAACAAATTTGTGTTTATTTATTGTGTTTGTTCCTGTAGAGAAACTTGGTTTAATATTTGCTATGCTGAGGGGCGCCTGGGTGGCTCAGTGGGTTAAGCCGCTGCCTTCGGCTCAGGTCATGATCTCAGAGTCCTGGGATCGAGTCCCGCATCGGGCTCTCTGCTCAGCGGAGAGCCTGCTTCCCTCTCTCTCTCTACCTGCCTCTCCATCTACTTGTGATTTCTCTCTGTCAAATAAATAAAATAAAAAAATCTTTTAAAAAAAATATTTGCTATGCTGAATACCAAGACTTAATGCAAAATTATGATACGTTTGACAGTGTAGTACATGGACACATAATTTATGACAAAGGTGACAATTCAGAGCTGTAGCTAAAGAATGGATTTTTATTTTAATTTTTTTCAAAGATTTTATTTATTTATTTGACATAGAAAGATATCACAAGTAGGCAGAGAGGTAGGCAAAGAGAGAGGCAGGCAGAGAGAGAGAGGGAAGCAGGCTCCCTGCTGACCAGAAAGCCCAATGCGGGGCTGGATCCCAGGACTCTGAGATCATGACCTGAGCTGAAGGCAGAGCCTTAACCCACTGAGCCACCCAGGTGCCCTAAGAATGGCTTTTTAATAAATTATGCATAATTGAATATCTGAATGGGAAGAAAATCAAATTTGGCTCTTAAACTACATGCAATAATCAATTCCAAGTGGATTGTAGCTCCAGGTGTGAAAGGCAAAATAACAAAGCTTCTAGAAATTGATACAGGAAAATATCTTCATTACTTTGGCATAGGGAATCACTTCTTTTTTAAAAAAGAAAGATCCATTTATTTATTTTGGGGAGAGAGAGTGTGGGAATGGGGGGAGGGGCAGAGGGAAAGGGAGGGAGAGATGCTCAAGCAGATACCCCACTGAGTGCAGAGTCTGATGGGGCGCCGTACCCCAGGACCCTGAAATTAAGACCTGCTCTGAAATAAGAGTCAGACGCTTACCCCACTGAGCCACCCAGGTGCTCTGGGAGACACTTCTTCTTCTTCTTTTTTTTTTTTTTTAAGATTTTATTTATTTATTTGACAGAGATCACAAGTCAGCAGAGAGGCAGGCAGAGAGAGAGGAGTAAGCAGGCTCCCTGACGAGCAGAGAGCCTGATGTGGGGCTCGATGCGGGGCTCGATGCGGGGCTCGATCCCTGGACCCTAGGATCATGACCTGAGCCAAAGGCAGAGGCCTTAACCCACTGAGCCACCCAGGCGCCCCTCTTCTTAAAAGAGAAATAAAAAACCCTAGCCATAAAGGAATAGATTGTTAAATTTAACTGTAATAAAAATAAGGACTTCTAGTCTTAAAAATACACCACTGAAAGAGTTAAAAAAAAAAAAAAAAGAGTCCACAGAGTTGAGCAGATACTTTGAAAACATATAACTGGCAAAGAGATTCTGTGCAGAATATGCAAAAAGAAAAAAAGAAAAAGAAAAAGAAAGAAAAGAAAAAAATCTACAGAGCAATTTTTAAAAATATTGAACAGGATTTAAAAATGGGCAGAAGACTTCAACAGGTCCTTCACATGAGAAAATATCCAAATGACTACTGAACATATGAAAACATATTTCATCAACAGTCATCACAGTGAAATGGAAGATGTATTAATTATAAAATAAATCTCAACAAATTTTAGAATTGGTTTCAGAAAGACCACCTGTTCTGATCAGGATGCAATTAAATTGATAAAATACCAACAGACAAATAAACAAAAAATAGCATATGTTTGGAAATTTAAAACCACATTTAAAATAACGGGTCAAAGAAGAAATCATATTGGAAATTTAAAGATGCTTAAGCAGAAAAAAAATACATGAAAATTTGGGGGAATACAAATAAAATGGTGCTTAGAAAAATATTTGTGTCATTGAATTTGAACATTATAAGAGAAGGAAGAATGAGTTTTTGTGAGTTAAGCAGGTGGCTTCTTTAAAGAAAAATAGTCGTTTGAGAAGAGGTTTGATCTCGTTTCAAAATCTTCAGGCCCTGTACTGTGATCTTCCTGTTGGGACTTGCAACAGCCTTCCTACAGCATCCAAGTTAACTCAGATTCTTTGCAAAGTATTTGATCTGTTGAGGCTCAAGGACCCAACACCAGGACTGTTTGTACTGCAGTTTGAACCAGCAAGACACAAATCCAATCTGTGTCTTTCTCAGCCACTTGGCAAAATGTATTGGAGCAGGAAAATAGGAAATTAAAAATGCTGCCTCCAGAATTCAAAAATCCCACTGTTGTCCCACCATCCCTGAGGCTGTGGGCAAAAGATGAAATATCTTTTCTGTGAACGGGTGAATATATCAGGACACGGTTATCCGCTAAAGGCATAACTTCTGGAATGGGGCAGAGTCTTGTATTTCCAAAGATCTTTATTTTTGAATTCTGGAAATATGTGTCAGACATAAGACCTTGGGGGCCTGCTGGCTCTGGGTCCCACTGTCATGCCGTTATCAATGTAGTAAATTAGAATGCAACCCTGGAGAATAACAAGTCCATCAATCCCGGTTGGCAAAGAACAAGAGCTCAATGCCCTGAGTCAGGAGAGTACATGTGTACTACTGTCCCTATTGAATGCAAGCAAATGCTTCTACTATTTTCTCCAATTATTTGTATCTATTAAAAACAACAATATCACCCTTCATAACTCATTTTTTACATTTCCTTCAAAATGGGTTGTTGCAAGGTCGGTAGAGTGTGTGACTCTCGATCTCAGGGTCATGAGTTTGGGCCCCATGTTGGCGGTAGAGATTACTGAAAAAAGGAAAAAATATAATGTTTACTGTTTCCCCTAGAACAACTCAGACTGCTCATGGGCCCGATGGCCACAAGTAATAACATTTTGCCACAATGTACAATGGGTTGCAATGATTCTCTTTTGCTTCTCATTCTTATAACCAATATTGTGTCCTCTACAAATCCTGCAATCCACTCTGTGGTTATGATTTCTAAATCTAAGTTGTTATGTGGCAAGCAATAGAAACTAATTTAAGCAATATTAAAGAATTTATGCAAGATTCTGGAGAGCAGCCAGCATCAAAAGCCTGGGTGGCTCAATGGGTTAAGGCCACTGCCTTTCGCTCAGGTCGTGCCCTGGGATGGAGCCCCACATTGGACTCTCTGCTTGGCGGGAGGCCTTCTTCCTCCTCTCTCTCTACCTGCCTTTCTGCCTGCTTGTGATCTCTGTCTGTCAAATAAATAAATGAAATCTTTAAAAAAAAAAAAAAAAAGATTAACAAAGAGCCTGGTTGGCTTAGGTGGTACAGCATGTTTGCTGGCAATTTTATTGTCCAGATTGGGGGTTGAGAGTTCGAGCCCAACACTGGGCATAGAATTTACTCAAAAAAATAAATAAGTAAGAGATGAACAATGAATCCTTGGGGAGGATAGGAACCAGTGCAGTTTGAGGGAAGTCCCGGACCTGCAAATGACTCAGCTAAAACTACCTTTCCTCCCAGGGCGTGTCTGTTTCAGAGTCAAATTCTAGGAGAGAGAATAGATTGATTTAGGATTATACAAATAAGAAGAACAAATGCCTAAAGGAAGTAATATTGGGCAGGGCAAAATAACATATTATGTAACACAATTATAACACAATAATGCAATAACATAATAATATATTCAGATACAAGTCCAGTTTGGGATATATGCAAAATCTAAAAAAATTTTTTATAGAGAGAAAGAATGTGTGTGTGTGCATGTTCCTGAGGTAGGGGTGGGGGAGGGGAGAGAGATATAGAGAGAGAGGGAATCTTTTTTTTTTTTTTTAAGATTTTATTTATTTATTTGACAGACAGCGATCCCAGGTAGGCAGAGAGACAGGTAGAGAGAGAGAGGAGGAAGCAGGCTCCCCACTGAGCAGAAAGCCAGATTAGGGGCTCGATCCCAGCACCCCGGGATCATGACCTGAGCCGAAGGCAGAGGCTTTAACCCACTGAGCCACCCAGGTGCCCCTGGACATACAAAAAATTCAGAAAATGGAGAGATGGGAACACACCATGTTCCACCAACCAAAGATATGCAGTTACTCTTTTTCTAAATAATATTTTTCTCATTAGAAAAAATAAGTATTTTATTTGTTTATTTGACAGACAGAGATCACAAGTAGGCAGAGAGAGAAGAGGAAGTGGGCTCCCTGCTGAGCAGAGAGCCCGATGGGGGACTCGATCCCAGGACCCTGAGATCATGACCTGAGCCGAAGGCAGAGGCTTTAACCCACTGAGACACCCAGGTGCCCCTGGACATATAAAAAATGGAGAGATGGGAACACACCATGTTCCACCAACCAAAGATATTCACTGTTACTCTTTTTCTAAATAATATTTTCCTCAATATATTAGAAAAAATATTGTAGATACCTTGAAACCATCCAAATATATATAACAGATTTAAAATGCCAAATAAACATGTAAATAGACATAAACAGCCTTATGCTTTGGTGGTATTCATACTTCCATTAAAATTTTTAAAGTTAAAGGTTTTTTTGTTCTCACTATAAACATATACATGTGGTTTTAGTGCAGAAACGTAAGCAATGTAAAGCAAACATTTCCTGTAGGTCTGACAAGCATCTGATCACGGATACTCAGTTGAGGCTTCTATTTGCTGGGAACTTAGCAGGCAGTTAGGTCCTGGGGTCTGTATGATCTAGAACCCTTCTGATTATTACTCCTAGCCTA
Organism: Mustela nivalis; assembly: GCF_964662115.1. Lineage (NCBI taxonomy): Eukaryota > Metazoa > Chordata > Mammalia > Carnivora > Mustelidae > Mustela > Mustela nivalis. The sequence continues at coordinate 95,908,112 of NC_139021.1, forward strand.
GAGTCATAAGAATCAGTCCCAGTTTGTTTTTTAGGTGTCTCGTCTGGCTATTGCCTACAATCCTATTAAACTCATTGAAACCAAGGAGCTCATTTCAATGGCAGAATCACCTACCTACATCTCCTGACTACTGAAAACAGTCACTATGGCACTTGGAAAATTCTGATCCATCTCTTACCATTGTACTTTTTTTTTTTTTTTTTAAGATTTTATTTATTTATTTGGAGGGTGAGTCAGGGAGGGGAAGAGGGAGGAAGAGAATGTTTTTCATTTTTTGGAGATTTTATTTATTTATTTGACAGAGAGATCACAAGTAGGCAGAGAGGCAGCCAGAGAGAGAAGAGGAAGCAGGCTCCCCGCTGAGCAGAGAGCCCCATGCGGGACTCGATCCTAGCACCCTGAGATCATGACCTGAGCCGAAGGCAGAGGCTTAACCCACTGAGCCACCCAGGTGCCCCAAGAAGAGAATCTTAAGCAGGCTGCCTCCCATGACCTGGTATAGTGAGCTGAGAGGAAACCAAGTCGAATGTATAATCAATGAAGCCACCAGGCGCCCCCATTGTGCTTTCCAAAGCTGAAGCGGGGAAAATGTATTTAGAATTCTCTTTCTGAACATTATTAAAGGACGCATTATTAAATAGATGCATCTGACAAATCCAATCTAGCATTCCTATCTCCTTTTATTTTATAAAAAGGAATTTTTGCAACTTCGTTCCATTTAGTGTCAGTCACCACTGAATTAGGTTTCAGATAACTGAGTAATCAAACTATTAAAATCACTCCCATCTGCTTGAGCACCTATTAGCAAATTTGGTTCTATCTAAAGTTCTTTCCTCTTCCCTAATCTAACACTCTCACAGTGCATTACTTGGGTATTCCTCCGGGGTTTGGCATAGAAATGAACAGAAGTCTTTTGTTTTATGAGCTTTCTCCTTTAGGGAGCCTTTTCCCATTAGGGTTTGACTTTGTAATTAACTCCAGGTGCCTGCTGGGTTGTACTGTAACTGCAGACACAGAGGCAAAGGAAAGTGATGGGAAGAGGCTTGAGGCAATTTGGCCACCTCTTACGAGGTAACCATCCGAGGCAAGGCCGTTATTTGATCTCCAAGCAAAGCAGAAACAACTTCATCAGATGTGTGGAGTGAGAGATTACACTTCTGCTTGCCAGGAATGCTCAGTGGAATGTGCAGCAGTCGAAATTATCCAAACTCTCCTCTGTGTCAATTCCTGGGGTCTTCCATTCTATTCCAATTAGTGTCCTAATTTTGCATGAGGACTCAGTGTGATACTGAATGATACTGTATAAGTGATACTGTTAAAAAAAAAAAAACAAATACCCAATTTTTTTGGTTTGTTTTAAAGATTTATTTATTCATTGTAGAGAGAAATAGAAAGAGAGAGAGAGAGAAATCACATGTGCATGCAGTGGGGAAGGGCAGAGGGAGAGGGAGAGAGAGACTCTCACAGAGACTCCCCACTGAGCACAGAGCCTGATGTGGGGCTTGATCTCATGACTACGAGATCATGACCTGAGCCAAAACCGAGTGTCGGACGCTTAACCGACTGAGCCACCCAGGTACCCCTGTAAAAAGCAATTTAGCCTTGCAATTTTGCAATCCACCAGATCAAAATTTAAGTTTGATTTTCTGTGACCTCAGTTCTGAGGTAAGGAACCTAAAAGTTCTTTTAGTACAGTTAAAGATGGCTCCTGATTCTCTATGGTGAGCCAAGAATTTTTATCTTAAGTCTGTTACTAGCTTGCTTTAAAAAAGTTTTTCAGCATTGAAATAAGGAATGAGACAACTGTCACTCAGTATTCCTTCTTCAGGCACTTCATTACAGTCAGCCAAGGTAATAATTTGAGCAACACTTCACTTTTCATGCCATAGTCTACCCAAGAAACACTCTCACTAATTTTGTGCCTTCAGATCCCACTAAGTTCAATAACCACTTCCTTGAGGATCTGTGCCCTGCAACTGTTTCTCGTAGCAATTTCTGTGCCAATCAGAGGTTTTTCTTTGTAACTATACAATCCATTCTAACTAGTTTATCAGAAAAGGAATTTGTTTTTTAATTTTTATAATTTAAAAAATTTTTATTTTTTATTTTTAAAAATATTTTATTCATTTGACAGCAAGAGACACAGTGAGAGAGGAAACATAAGCAGGGGAAGTGGGAGAGGGAGAAGCAGGCTTCCCACTGAGTGGGAGCCCAATGAAGGGCTTGATCCCATGACCCTGGGATCATAACCCAAGGTGAAGGCAGACATTTAACACCTGAGCCACCGGGTGCCCCTTTAAAATTTTTTTTTATTAACATATATAATGCATGATTTGCCCCAGGGGTACAGGTCTGTGAATCATCAGGCTTACACATTTCATAGCACTCACCATAGCACATACCCTCCCCAATGTCCACAACCCAGCCACCCTATCCCTTTCCTCCCACCCACCAGCAACCCTCAGTTTGGTTTTGTGAGATTAAGCATGTGTTATGGTTTGTCTCCCTCCTGATTCCATCTTGTCTCATTTTTTCCTCCCTACCCCCATGACCCACCCTACCCTGCCTCTCAAATTCCTCATATCAGAGAGATCATATGAAATTGTCTTTCTCTGATTGACTTATTTCCCATAGCATAATACCCTCTAGTTCCATCCATGTCATCACAAATGGCAAGATTTCATTTCTTTTGATGGCTGCGTAGTACTCCATTGTGTGTATATATATACCACATCTTCTGTATCCATTCATCTGTTGATGGACATCTAGGTTGTTTCCAAAGTTTGGCTATTGTGGACATTGCTGCTATAAATGTTCGGGTGCACGTGCCCCTTCGGATTACTACATTTGTATCTTTAGGGTAAATACCCAGTAGTGCAACTGCTGGGTTGTAGGGTAGCTCTATTTTCAACTTTTTGAGGAAGCTCCATGCTATTTTTCAGAGTGGCTGCACCAGCTTGCCACCAACAGTAGAAGGGTTCCCCTTTCTCCACATCCTCACCAACGTCTGTCGTTTCCTGACTTGTTAATTTTAGCCATTCTGGCTGGTGTGAGGTGATCTCATTGTGGTTTTGATATGTATTTCCCTGATGCGGAGTGATGTTGAGCACTTTTTTATGTGTCTGTTGGTCATTATCTTCTTTGCAGAAATATCTGTTCATGTCTTTTGCCCATTTATTTATTGGATGATTTGTCCTTTGGGTGTTGAGTTTGATACGTTCTTTATAGATTTTGGATACTAGCCCATGATCTGGTATGTCATTTGAGAATATCTTCTCCCATTCTTTTGATTGTCTTTTGGTAGAAAAGGAATTTGTTAAGGCGTTTTGGGCAGGTCTCCTAAATTGAAGGAGTAATTTTAATAAGAGGAAGATGCTTTTAACCGGAGCACAAACCTTGAAATCTAGTCATATGACCTCATACTTAGAAATTATCCTGAAAATGTAGCTGTTAGATCTCCCTACTCCCTCAAACACTGGAAAACACATTAAAGAAGTAAACTCTGGCCTTCACTGATAATTTTCTAAAGGGTAGCATACCGCCAACTGACTCTGATTACATTCACACACACACACACACACACACACACACACACACACACACACACACCCCTATCTATATATATTTGAGTATAGTTGACCTCCAATGTTACATTAGTTTCAGGTGTACAGCATAGTGATTCAACAAATTTATACATTATGCTGGGCTCACCATAAGTTTAGCTACCATCTGTCACCATACAAGTCTATTACATATCATTAACTATATTCCTCATGCTGTCCTTTTATTCCCATGACTGATTCATTCCATAACTGGAAGCCTGTTATCACCCACTCCCACTTACCCATTTTGGTTATATTAACATTTAAAAAACGTTTTCTGTGATAGTCATCAGTAAGATTCTTTCTTAATTTCTTTCTTTCAGAGAGGGAGAGAAAGTGGGGCGAGGGTCAGAGGGATAGGGAGAGAGAGAATCTTAAGACCCAATGTGGGACTCCATCTCATGACCTGAGATCACGACCCGAGCCAAACAAGAGTCTGATGCGTAACTCATGAAGCAGCCCAGGCATGCCCATCATTGAGATTCTTAATTCTCTGGGTCTATTAGTTATCTACATGCAGATACCTTTTCTGGGGTCTTCTGTGCTATCCGAAGCTTGTGATTTCTATTCTTAGGCATCCAGAAAGGTTTGCTTTCTCAAGAAATTCTTATTTTAGTTAGGATTGCTAGGAATTTATGTCTCTAGATAGATTCTACTGATGCTCTAACAAGTGATCACAAACTCGTGGCTTAAAGCAACACAAATTTATTATCTTATTGTTCTAGTGGTCAGATGTCAGAAATGGATCAAAATTTTTATTGGGTTAAAATCAAGTGTGGTTCAGTGGGTTAAGCCTGGGTGGTTCAGTGGGTTAATCCTCTGTCTTCAGCTCAGGTCATGATCTCAGGGTCCTGGGATGGAGTCCCACATCGGGCTCTCTGCTGGGCAGAGATCCTGCTTCCCCTCTCTCTCTGCCTACCTCTCTGCCAACTTGTGATCTCTCTGTGTCAAATAAATAAATAAATAAAATCTTAACAAATAAATAAAATCTAGTGTTTGCTGTGCTGCATTCCTTCCTGAAATTCTAGGGAGGAATCTGCTTCATTGTTGGTTTCCAGCTTCCTGAGGCTTTCTGCATTTGTTGGATCAAGACCTCCAGCCAACAATCTCATCATTGTTACTTCTCCTACCATCATTATCTCGTTTTCTGACTCCCCTGCCTCCACCATTCACTTGTAAGTATGCTTCTGATTGCATTGGGCCCACTTGGATAACCCAGAATAATTTCCCTATCTCAAGATCCTTAATATAATTATGTTTACAAAGTCACTTTGCCACTAAAGTAACATATTTACAAGTCCCAGTGATTAGGATGAGAACATCTTTGATCTTTTTTAAATTTTAAATTTTAGTTAGTTAACATACAGTTCAATATTGATTCATCACTTGGATAAAACACCCAATGCTCATCCGAAGTGCCCTTATTAAAATCTACCCCCCCACGTCCCTCCATCAACCCACCCAAGAGTCTCTTATGCTTTGTTTCCCTCTCCTATTTCTCCCCCTCCCTAAATGTTCATCTGTTTTCTTTCTTAAATTACACATATGAGTGAGATCATATGGTATTTGTCTTTTCCTGACTGACATAATCTACTTAGAATACACTAGCTCCAACCATGTTTTTGCAAATAGCAAGAGTTCATCCATTTTGATGGGTGAGTGATATTCTACTGTACATATGTATCACATCTTCTTTTTCCATTCATCAGCTGATGGCCTTTTGGGACTCCTTCCATAATGCTACCATTAACATTGGGGTGCATGTACCCTTTCGAATCTGTATTTTTCTACCCTTTGGGTAAATACGTAGAGTAATTCTATTTTTAGCTTTTTGAAGAAACTCCATCCTGTTCTCCAGAGTGGCGGCGCCAGTTTGCATTTCCACCAGCAGTGTGAGAGGTTTCCCTTTTCTAGGATGTGGACATCTTTGGAGGGCCATTATTTGGGTCACCACAGAAGGACCCAATGAGAAGTTGTCATTTTTCAGTGAGGAAATGAAGAAAAGAACAAGTCTGGAAGAAATCCATTGAAAGAGTCATTCTTAGAGAACATGCTCAAGAGTCATGCTTAGAGAACAGTAGGTGCTAAGGTTTTGAGGCAGGACCACGTCTAGGCTGAGAACAGAAGGTCAAACAGGATGGAGCACATAATAGATGAGAACAAGGTAATGCAGTGGTGGTTAGGGCCAACTAGGTAGGGTCTTGTAACAGTTTTGACTTTTTCTCTGTGGTAGAGGAGCATCCTTGTAGTTTTAAGTGGAGGAAAAACATCATCTATATTTTAATGGCATCACTGACTGCTGTGTGGAAAATACTGAAAGTGGGGCAAAATTGACAACAGGACACCAGTATCAGTTTATTGCTGCAAAACAAACTACCCTAAAACTTAAAGGCTTTACACATATAGTTTTTCAGATTTTATTTATCTGACAGAGAAAGAGACAGCAAGAGAGGGAACACAAGCAGGGGGAGTGGGAGAGGGAGAAGCAGGCTTCCTGCTGAGCAGGGAACCCGATGCTATGCGGGGCTCCATCCCAGGACTCTGGGATCATGACCTGAGCTGAAGGCAGGTGCTTAACAACTGAGCCACCCAGGTGCTCCAAACTTAAGGGCTTTAAAATGGCTTTGTTTTTCATGATTCAGTGGGTTGGATGCATGGTCCTTTTCCTCCATGGTGGTGACTGCTGGCGTCATCATCCTGTTGCATTCAGGAGGGAGTTCAGCCGGGGGTGAAAGTCCTAGAAAGCTTTACTCACATTGCTGGCAGCTCAGCTGAGTTGGCTGTGAGAAATGGAGCTGGTCAGGCCTCTCTCTCCAATCGAATAGTCAGACGTCTTACATGGTAGCTTATGGTTCCAAGAGAGCTAGAATGGAAGCTGTTGGGTCTTAAGGTCTAGGCTTGGAATTGATGCAGTACCACTTCCTCCATATTCGATTAGTCAAAACAAGCCGAAAAGACAACTCAGGGAGTGCCTGGGTGGCTCAGTGGGTAAAGCCTCTGCCTTGCACTCAGGTTTTTATCTCAGGGTCCTGGGATCGAGCCCCACATTGGGCTCACTGATCAGCGGGGAGCCTGCTTCCCCCCTCCACCTGCCTCTCTGCCTACTTGTGTTCTGTCAAATAAATAAGTAAAATCTTTAAAAAAAAAAAAAGCCAACTCAGTTCTAAGGGGAGAGAAAACTGACTACGTCTGGATGAGGAGGACTGGCATCTATATTCAGTTGAAAGAGCACTACAGTATTCTGGGTGCAAGATGTCAGTAACTTGGGTAAAGGGGAAAACAGAATTTGGGGAGGTGGCTACAAGGTGAACACATGCTGAGTGTAAAACCAACAGGATATAGTAGGGATTAGTGCCTTAGTCTGCTTGCACTGCCATAAAAGAATACCATAAAGTGGGTTGCTTAAATAACAGAAACTTCTTTTCTCATACTCTGGAGGTTACAAGTCCAAGATCAGGGTTCCAAGGCGGTCAGGTTGTGGTGAGACCTCTCTTCCTGGCTTGCAGATGGCCACCTTCTTGCTGTGTGTGTCCTCAAAAGGCCTTTCCTTGGTGTATGCACATGGAGAAAGAGATCGTTCTCTCCCTTTTTTTCTCTCCCCACCCCATGAACTTACTTAACCTTAATTACCTCCAAAAGCCCCTATCTCTAAAGACAGTCACATTGAGGGTTAGGGCTCCCATAAAGCAATTTGGGGGAATGCAATTCAGTCCATACAAATAGGATGCAGAATATGAAAGACGGAAGAGTCAAGGATGACTAGTTTTTCAGTCTGATACAACTGGAAAAAGAGATGTACACTAACTTAAATAGGGAATAGTGCTGAAGAGATGGGTTTTGGGGGACCGGGATGTTCAATTTAGGACGTGTTCATTTTGAGGTAAATATTAGACACTCAAGAGATAAGTGAATAAGATAATGGGTTACGGGTTTGGACTGGATATGAGTTTTCTGGAGCAGAGACATTAAGTGGGGTTTTATTAGGTTTTTGATGGCTCTTAAAACCATCAGAATGAAATTAACATGTCAGTCAGTGTAACAGAGAGGAAGTCTTTTAAGCAATTGATCATTGAGTTTGGGGAGATCAGGATGAGCAACAGAGCATTGGGAATTGGCTAGGAGGCCATGAGAACGTGGTGTATGGCAGTGGCACCAGGAATAACTGTGTTAAATGCTGCTTATAGGTTGTGAGATGAGGAATTGATCACCAGATTTAGCAATGTGGAAGTCATCAGCAATTCCTAAGCAGCCATAGCCTGATTAAAGATGGATCAGTAGAGTGGGAATACAGGTAGTATAAGGGTTTTACTGCAAAGCGGTGGAGAAATGGTGGGTAGGCTGGGAGGTAGAAGTGGTCAGGAGACTCTTAAGATGGATGATATGACAGCAATTTTGTATGGTGATGGGAACGATGCAGTAGAAAGCAGAAGAAAAATAATAATAATATAGGAGAGAAAGGGGAGAATTACTAGTACACACAGGGAAGAGAAAGTACCCCAGCTATGTGTATGGCCCACTTGTTCACTTCCGTTAGATCTATGGCCACACATCCCCTTCTGAGTGAGCTATCTTCCAATTGCCCTATTTCAAGGGCAACTCACTCTCCCCCCAGGCAACCTTATCCTTCATCTTTTTCTTTCCTTCATTTTATTTTTCTTGATAGCAATGATCACTTTCTAATGCTATATACTTTTTTTGTCCTTGTCTGTCTCATCTCACTAGAAAATAAACTTTATGTGAACAAGGATCCATAATCCTTAGAACAGTAGCTGTGACATGACGGGTGTTCAATAAATATTTGTTGAAGATTATCAGGCCTGTAAGGTTAAAGTACTTTACATCTTTTTAATTACAGATTATTAAAAGTAAGTTTAAGCCACGTTGTTTCACGCTCTTCCATAATGACACTTAAGTATGTCTATATATCTACATGTATATACCCTACAGGATTTGAAATGAATGTTTCCCATCAGTCTTTCAAATAATTTTCTTAACAGCTTTATTGAGATAAAATTCATTTACAATTCATTTATTTAAAGTGACAAATTCAATAGTTTTAAATATATTCACAGATACATGCAACCATCATCACAATTTTAGAACATCTTTATCACCTAAAAAACCCTATATACTTGAGCTATCCTTCTATTCCTTCCCCCACCTCCATGCCTCTCAACCCAAGGAACTGTAAATCTACTTTGTATAGACCCGCATATTTGAAACATTCCAAATAAATGGAATCATACAATACATGATCTTTTGTGATGGGCTTATTTCACTTAGTATGTTTTCAAGGTTCATTCATATTGTAGCATCAATAGTATCTCATTCCTTTTTATTGCTAAATAGTATTCTATTATAGAAATGGTCCACATTTTGTTTACCTATTTCATTTATTTTATTTTAAATTTATGTAAAATAAATTTTACATTTATGTTATAAATTTTACATTTATTTTAGCTATTTCTTTACCACATTTTGTTTTCCTTTGTTGCTGGACATTTGGCTGGTTTCCAGGTTTCTGCCTCTTCATAATCGTAAATGGCGCTGCAATGAACCTTCATGTATAAGTATATACCTATTAGCGGAACTACTGGGTCATGTGCTAATTCCATGTTTAAATTCCTGAGACTGCCAAACTGTCTTCTTACAGTGAATGCACCATATTACATTCTTACCATCAATGAGAGTTCCATTTTCTTCATATCTCCTCCACCACTTGTTACTTAAAAAAAATTTTTTTTTTAATTATTAAAAAAAATTGTGAAGTGATTGTGAAGTGGTATTTCCACTGATTGTGAAGTGGTATTTCATTGTGGTTTTGCCCATCCCTTTTTTTCCCCTTCAATACAGTTCCCTCTCCAGTAAAGAACCAGAAGGAAAATCATTTTCTCCTACTACATCCTAGAATTGCTTGAAAAATAAATCTGTGAATTGGGATGTGTACACTTCACAATACTACTTCAGACCCTATAGATAGCTTCTAAATATTATGTTTATTTTTAAAATGGTCCCTCAAGATTCTGAAAATTTCCCCTATGACTTCCCCCCGCCAACCAGGATTTATTTAACAACTATGTAATAAGGTAAAAGCTAAAACAGAAATATATTGAGAAGCTGTATTTCTTCCCTTGGTTGATTATATTTTTTTTAAAACCTCAATCCAATTTTGATATCAGATTTCTTTTTCCTATAAAGGTGGTAAGTGTGAGGATTTATAAAAACAGGTGCCTGGAAAGCTTACAGCTTTATTCAGAGTCGAATGTGGGCAATTAGAATCCAACAAGAGGAGGAAGGAGAACCTTTCCAAAAAGTAAGGACTTACCGAAAATGTTTACCTTCTGCTTCCAAACATGGGGTGGTAGTTTTCCTTTAAAAACAAACAAAAATATGTTTTGCTAAATGCCAAAACTATGTGAGCGCCTCTGAAGTCACAAAACAAGGAGACAAGGTAGAGATGCCTTCCGCAGGTTACCAGAGGTTGAAAGGTATTTCCTGACAAAGGAGCAGCTACAGATGGATCACCTTTGAAACTGCGTATGCAAATAAGTGTCGGGAAACTGTCCCTGGGATTCACCTCATTTGGTTACTTTAAGAAGTCATTACGGGTTATGAAACTTTGTGTTCTAATCCTAACAAGTATGGGAAGCATCGAAAAGCAGTTCAAGTAACATGGCTGTAATTAAACACTTGAACAGCAAGTGGTGGCTGGAGAAAGAAATAGGGCTGATCTAGGTTTTGGACAGTTGAGGTCTTTGGAGCTGCTATTCCAGGAGAATTAGGGGAAAAAAAATATCCTTTTCTCAGACTGTGATAAAATAAATACTAACTCTAAAGATGTTCAAGTTACTGGCTTCTTTGGACCTAGAGGGAGTCACAGGAAAATGATTCTATTTACACCAGAGGATTTCCCCCCCACAATTTAACCAATAATTAGGGGGATACTGGTGGATGTCAGCACGACTTCCCACAAACTCAGAATTATTTGCCCCAAATCTACAAAGCAAGAGTCCCGAGCAGCCTATTTCATACAGAAGGAATGTGTTTAATCAATTCACGTATTGGAAGAGCTGCAAAGAAAGGGGTGGGTGGTGGCTACCTTCTTGCTTCCGAGTTGGGAGAGACTCCGGAGATCAGCCAGAGCAGAAAACCTTTCTGGGACACACCTGTCTCCGGCTTGAAAATACCTCGGGATTCTAGCCAAACCCTTTCATTTACTCTTCCTTTGTTCCTAAATTATAGCAAGGAGGAATTAACAAGGACGGTGCGCACAACACATGCCCACAACACGGAGAATATTCAGAGACAGCGTAATAAAATGCACCTGTGTTTTCCCCACGAGGCCTAGGCTACCTGACCACCAAGCCTTACCCTGAGTCTGTATCTAGAAGGTGTCGGATGGCTACTTAGTTACCTTTCGACCTCATTCTTCGAGAAACACTTATGGAGGCTTACAAGCACTATGGGTTCCGGGGGTGAGGTGCGGGTGCGGGTCGGGGGCTTATAAAAGGTAGGAAGTCTAATAAGATAGGGCAGTACCTGCCCCAAGTAAAAAGCTCACAACTTGGTGGCGCACACCTGTTGTTACCAACCTCTCGCTCTTCTTTTTTGGAGCTCGACGTTGGGAGAAGGCTGACCAAAGCTAATTTTTTTTTTTTTAAGATTTTTATTTTTTTAAATTACTTATTTGACAGACACAGATCACAGGCAGGCAGAGAGGCAGGCAGAGAGAGAGGAGGAAGCAGGCTCCCTGCTGAGCCGAGAGCCCGATGCGGGGCTCGATTCCAGGACCCTGAGGTCATGACCTGAGCCGACAGCAGAGGCTTAAACCATTTAAACCACTCAGCCACCCAGGCACCCCGAAAGCTAATATTTAATTGAACATTTGCCTTGCGAAAGGACACTCTTCAGGGAGCCTCAGTATTAACTCACTTGGTCCTCGAATAAGCCTAGGACGCAGGTCTTCTATCCCTATTTCACAGATCAGAAAACTGAGGACGGAGGTCAGCTATCCTCAAGTCGCCCACCCAGGCCGAGACGGAGCCAGGAGAAACAGAGGAAAGCGAAACCCAACGGAGGAGGAGCCGCAGAGTGGGGAACGCGGGCTGAGACGCGCAGGGGAGAGCAGGGGTGCGGGGGACAGGGGGAGGACCAGAGAGGGCGGGCTTTACCTTCGTCAGAACTCCGCTAATGCCATCCACTTCCTGATTTGCATATCCCCATTCCTTCACCTGCTAGCGTCACCGCCAGGAATGGGAAATGTAAACTCCCAGCTCCGTCGGGTTCGGCCTCGAGCCGGAGAAGACCTTCCCGTAGGCGACCGAGGGCTCGCTTCTTCCTCAGCCTGGTCGGGGAGCCAGAAGGCCGGCTCCGGCAAGCGAACTAAAACCCCCAAGACTCCCCGCGCGGAAGGCTGGGTCCACGCTGAGGGAACATGGGGGTGTTCCAAAGGTGCCTTGAGAGAAAAACAAAACAAAACAAAACACGTACATCTTCCGCCGCTTTTCTACCTTCACACAGGCCTCGCCTCCATCATCTGTTTTATTAACAGACCGTGCAGTGAAGCGTGTGGAGTCGCCCTGTCTTCAGGCACAGCAAAGGGCAGGCATGAATACGGCTCGTGGGCGCGAGGTCCTCGGGCCGCGCGCGGGGCGGAGCCAGGGGCGGCGGGGCCGGGACGCAGGCCGGAAGTGTGCGAGGGCGGAGGGAGAGGCGTGAGTGCTTGCGGGCGCGCGTTTCCGGCCAGGGCGTCGACGTCGGCCGGCTGCGAAGGGGTTCTCGGCGGGCTCTCCGGCTAGCGCCTTACGCACTCCTCTGGCTCCGAGGCTCTCAGTCTCCGCTCACCTCGCCGTAGGCCCTGACGACATGAGCAGCAAAGAAGGTGGCGTCCCCAGCGGTGCGGGGCGTTATTTATTCCAAGGGGGAGACCCTCCATCCTTTTTGTTGGGTTTTCCACCGCTCTTCACCCTTGAGGGATGCCCGCTCCCCTTGCACGATCGGGGGGGCGAGGGTGGGGGCGGCCCCGCTGATTTCCCGGCCACGTGGTCCTGTTCACACCTCGCCCCCCCCCCCTTTTTTTTAAATCCTCGAGTTGTGTTTTTTAATCTTAGTTCTGTAATTGCTCCACCTTGTGCCAGACCAGGGAAGCCACTGGTGGAGGCCCGGGTGAGTTGAGCCTCGGGTTTGGGGGCAGAAAGGCAGGGCTGATGCTCTGCCGTCCGCCGAGAAAGCCTCGGAGGCGAGGGCCCTGCGGGCGCCGGTTCGGAAGGAAGGGGCTAGCCGACCGGGACGCGCGTCCGCTCTTGGTGGTGGAAGAGCCTCTCCAACTTCTTTCTCCTTCTCTACGTAAGGCTCAGGAGGGTTCAGGAAAAGGAAGCATGACAATTTCCCACATAACCAGAGGAGAGAAGGGAAGGATGTTAACTCCTCTTCACCCGTGATGTTGGCCTTCAAATGTAAGTTCCCTTGATGGAAGTTAGCGAGGGGCAGAGCACGGAGCGGGGGAAGCAGGATGGTTAGACGCGTTGTGCACGCGCAGAGACAGCCGTCGGAAGGGAAGAGGTGCCTGTGCGCCTTTTTTTTTTTTTTAACTTCTGGAGGTTTGCTGTGGTGCTGGGTCTGCCATTAAAGTCGCGATCACTCAAGTGTTGACCCCCCCCCCCCCATTACAGTTCTGCAGGTAAACGTTAGTTATTTCACATCAGAAACCCGACGTACAAATACGTATCCGCTGTATGTAAGTCAGGTGTATAAATACACACACATATTTAATTAGTTCACTTTTAAGCATGTGTTGGTTTTGTTTCCTCCACGAGACTTTTGAAGACCGTAGCACTTTGCGCAGAGTGGGGACTCATCTGTCAGTACATCGTCTACATGGTACGCAGATGCCATACGTATATAAGGTGTATGCGCATGTATATGTGTTAGTCGCAGTCCTCCTTTTAACTGGCTCAAGTGGCTCCTCCTTTCAGAACAGATGAGCATAAATTCTCCTTCCTGCCATCCTGGATCCACCCTCCTATACCTTATGGTCTCTGTGATTCGGGAACCCGAGAGGGCCTGAGCTGTAGACTAGCTCCCACTTATTGGAAGGCTCGATCGGAGCTGGAAGATCCGAGGCAATTGGGAAGTTAGGCCTGCCAGCAGCCGGTGCTCAGTCTTCACCGGGAGCCGCCGTGCTGCTACTCAGGTGTCCTAACGTTACAGCATCTGGCTTCCCCAGTCAGAGCGAGGAGGAAACCACAATCTCCTTATGTCCTCATGATCATGCAGTCATTTTTGCTACATTCTGTTTGTGAGAAATGAGGTTTAAACGGAAGGGAATTAGGTTCCACCTTTTGAAGGGAGTCTCAAGTAATTCCGGGGCATAAAATTTGAAAATCAACACGGCATCTACAGGATTACTGAGAGGTATGAAACAACTTGTGATTGAGTAGAGAGCCCATTGATAAAAACGCCACGCACAGTGAAAAACTGCACTGGGTCGCCTATTCCCCGTGTTTACACTTTGGTATCCTATACAGAGCTGCTTGTTTCCAAGCATATGTTGCTTTTGTTATGTTTCTGTCTGACTTTTCACACATAGTTCTTTAAGCTTGAAATTGCTTCTGATTTGCCTCCTGCATTGTTCATCTGGTGAACTGTGGTTTTCATGACCTAGCTCAAGTGATCTTCCTTGGAAGCCTTTTTGATTTTTTTCCCAAGCAAATTTATGGATAGACATTGCATTTATTCATTATCCATTCATCTGTTTAGTTATGAAATATTTATTGAGCATCTACTCTTCTAGCCTGTGTTAGTAGTGAACAAGAAAAATATGGTTCGTGCTTTCCTGAACCTTTACATATATTTATTATGTATTTTTTTATTTGTTTACATCTTTGTCTTTTACTGGACTAAGCGCCTTGAAGATAGGAATTGTCTTATTTCACTTTGTATTCATAATATCTAATTCACAGAGGTCATTAATATTTATAATAAATAATGAAAGCTTATGATTATCTTGATATATTAGGCAAAATACCAGCTTAATTATTATCTCAGTAATAAAAGAGCAGATGTATTTGGTCCTTGTCAACCTGTTAATTTGATTAATAGTTTATTCAAGTTCTGGGGTTTTTCTAATTCATGCAAAATACATCTCTGTGCTCCCAACAGATTAGGCAGTTTGCTAGGTCGTTGGCATGGCAATGCTTCTGAAATAAAGTGGTGATTAAGAGTTAAGTGGTTTATGGGTATTTCAGTGACTGGGGCTTGGAATTCAGAAAGTTGATGTCCTTAAAAGTTATAAACTTTTAGTTTAAAAAAAATCCAGGGTTTTGTTGGGGGGAGATAATTTTGCATTTGGTAGGGTAATTTTTAAAAAAGTTATGTAACTTAGGTAGTTGGAAGTAATTTTTGTAAGTGTCCTGTGATAATTTTGTGATAACGATCTCATGCTTACTAGATGAGGTTTTTTTTTTTGTTTGCTTTTTTACAATATGTATAACTTACTGTGAGGATGTAAGTAGTGAAACCCACATAAAGCATACCTGTGTTTAAAGAAATAGTATTTTGGTTACCAGTAGTCTTTGATTTCCAGTACTTTAAAAATGAATGAGATGGTATGCTCATTTTTACAGAGTAAATAATAGTTGCTTTATTGTGCCTAATGGTGTTGTTTTATAGGCTTGCAGCATAGAACATGCATTCTTATGGTTGTAATAATGTGTTAGCATTTCAGCAGGAACTTGATGCAAGACATGACAAATATGAGAGACTTGTGAAACTTAGTCGGGATATAACTGTTGAAAGTAAAAGGACAATTTTTCTCCTCCATAGGATTACAAGGTGAGTAAATATCTTTAAAATTTGTTACAGTTGCATACAGTTTGATATGTATTACAATAGTATTTTGTAATTCTTTATACCTCAGTAGACAGTAACTAGCTGTTAAAATATTCTGTGATTTTTTTTCTTTAAACCCTGGGATCAGAAGATGTTAGCAGCAAGTAGATTTTTTTTTTTTTTTTCTTAAGAGAGTGAGCCATTGTGAGCTGAGGGGGAGGGAGAAAAGGGAGAGGGAGAGAGAATCTTAAGCAGGCTTCATGCGCATCATGGAGCTAATGCGGGGCTTAATCCCACAACCCTGAGATCATGACCTGAGTGAAAATCAAGAGTCAGACACCCAATGGACTGAGCCACCTAGGTATCCCACTAGCAAGTAGATTTTAAGAAATATTTTAATCAATATAGGAAGGGAAAGCTCTTATTTTCAGAATAGATAGGGATTTTGTGTTAAGATCCCTCAGTGATGTAGATGTTGTTTGTGTAAATATTAAATTTCTAATGGTTTATTAGAGCCTGTTACATTAAAGCTTTCTTTGGAAGATACATGCAGAATTTTAGTATTAGATCAGTGTTGAAATCTGCTTTATCTTCCCATTCAGTGTTCAATTCATTGCAATCTGCTTTTCTGCCTCACAACTATTGTGATTGACCTGTTACCCTCATATTGCTAAATCTAGTACATACTCTTCTTATTCTACATTTTTATAGCATATGATCACATTGACTGCTTAATTGTTTTTTGGAACTTCCTTTTTCTTCAGCTCTGAGGCATCTTTTCTTTGAAATTTCTTTCTGTAAGAATATTTTATTTTATTTTTCTAGGTAGTCTGTATATATCCTGGATTCCTTGGTTGCAAATAAAAGAAACCAGCTTATGAGGTGCCTGTGTGGCTCAGTTGGTTAAGTATCCAACTCTTGGTTTCGGCTTAGGTTATGCTCTCAGGGTCAAGAGATCATGTCCTATGTTGGGTCTGCACTCAGTGTGGAGTCACCTTGAGATCCTTTCCCTCTCCCTCTGCCCACCACTCCTCTGCTGTTGACGTGCATGTGTGTTCTCTCTCAAATGAATGAAAGAAAGGAAAGAAAGAAAGAAAAAGAAACCAGCTTAAACTACCCTAAGCAGAAGAGGGAGGCAAATTATAAAGATTCAGGAGTATCTTATGAATACAGCTAGGTATCGCTCTCTTCCATCTTTGCCTCAGTATTTCCTTCCTGTTTCATTTAATTGGCTTTCTTTGCTTCTCTGTTTTACATGAGGTTAGGAAGTGCCTACCCGGTAACTCCCCAAGAGAGACTCTTGTTAAAAACTACAAATGCCTCTAGAAGGATTTACAGTATGTATTTTATAAAGTGTTTAAGTAAGTCCAGATATAATTTATGGTCTTTTTATTATGAAAAATATTACCGGGGGCACCTGCGTTGCTCAGTCAGTGAAGTGTCTGCCTTTGGCTCAGGTTATGATCCCAGGGTTCTGGGATGGAGCCCCACATCTGCCTCCTTGCTCAGCGGGGAGCCTGCTTCTTCCTGTCCCTCTGCTGCTCCCTCTGCTTGTGCTCTCTTGTGCTTGCTCTCTGTCAAATGAATAACTAAAATCTTTAAAAAAATATTACTGAAGTATTCTACTCACTCATTGACAGTTTTTTTTCATTTATAGTTTTTAAGATGACATACTAGTGGTTTTTTTTATTGTTTTATTCATTTTATTCTATTAAGTGGAAGTGTATTTGCCATACATAGATTTATTGGAATGTGGGGCTGTAAACGTCGTATTATCTCCTGACTCTAAAATTAGTTTTTGCTTATTTTTTTAATGGGTTTTCAGCTTACATTTCTGAAAGATTTTAAGTTATTCTTGAGCTTGTATTATGGAAAGAAGCAACACTGTTTTGACTAATTATGAACACTTTTTCAATAAAAGTTGCAATTTTGAAAGAACTGACATCAATATTCAGCAGTATAAAGAAATAATAGAACTGTGACAGGAGATCTTAATATTTTAGAAAAAACCATATTATTGTATGAAGTCATATTGTAAGTATTTCTCCACCAAAAATGTGCATTGGTATTATAGTAAACTTAGAAAGTAGTAATTTTTAGGAAAATAATAAATTGTATAAAAGTAAAGATACTGAATGAAAGAAGTCAGTCACAATACCAAAAGATAGCTACCGTCAGCAGATTTCATATTTTGTACACAAATTTTATGTATGTGTGTATATATTTATATATATTTAAAAAAAATTTTTTTTAAGCTCTGTGCCCCGTGTGGGGCTTAAACTCATGACCCTGAGATCAAGAGTTGTATGCTCTACCAACTAAGCCAGCCAGGCGCCCTTGCTTTTACATATTTTTAGTAAAATAGGATTGTGGTTTTAAGTTAGAGGCATCCAGATACAATATTTATTTAGCCCTGTGTTCATTGATACTTAGATTACTTCTTTTTTTTTTTTTAAAGATTTTATTTATTTGACAGAGATCACAAATAGAGAGGCAGGCAGAGAGAGAGGAAGGGAAGCAGGCTCCCTGCTGAGCAGAGAGCCCCATGTGGGGCTGGATCCCAGGACCCTGAGATCATGACCTGAGCCGAAGGCAGAGGCTTAACCTTTTGAGCCTCCCAGGTGCCCCATATTATTTCAAGTTTTTCACTAACAAAGCATCTGGCTGATATTCTTAAAAGCTCCCAATATTTTGATTATAGTGCTCCTGATATGGAAGAGATATTGACTGAATCAGAAATTAAATTGGATGGTGTTAGACAAAAGATATTGCAAGTAGCCCAAGAGCTCTCAGGAGAAGATATGCATCAATTTCATAGAGCCATTACTACAGGTAAGTGTTGGTTCACTTCAGTGGTAACATTAAAAAACAAAACCAATGTGTTACATGATTTATGTGTGAGTTGCATAGATTTTAATTGACACTTGGTGAAAGGTTATTGGGACTTTGGAATAATAATATATAGATAACCTAGAAACAATAATTGGCTTTATTTTTCCAGTTATGTAGAATAGTCAATGATAGATTTTAATAAAGTCATTGAAAAAACAGACCTAACAGAAGCAACTTTATTTATTTATTTTTTTAAAGATTGATTTATTTTATTTATTTGACAGACAGAGATCAAAAGTAGGCAGAGAGGCAGAGAGAGAGAGAGGGTAGCAGGTTCCCCGCCAAGCAGAGAGCCCAATATGGTGCTCGATCCCAGGATCCTGGGGTCATGACCTGAGCCGAAGGTAGAGGCCTTAATCCACTGAGCCACCCAGGCGCCCCAGAAGGAACTTTATTCTTGAGCGTGTAGGGCGTATTCACACAGGGTACATCTCATTTTCCAGTATGGGTGTATCTCACTGGTGACTCTGATATTCAGCTTAATTAGGCTCATAAAAAAGAATGTATCGCCCAGCCAGGTGGACCAAACATTTCGTGATGTGACTCCATACTGGAATTTTAGGATAGTACTGGGTTTATATAAATACAAATCACTTTATATATATACAAATCAGTCACATAAATATTTAAAGTGCTTGGTTTTTCTCATCCTTTTCTTAATGTGAGTTCATTGACAGGAGAGATACCAGATAGTTCAAAAAGATAAAGTCAAAGGTTGATTCATATTTATAGAAGTATATGAAAATTCTCTGTTTCTATTAAATAGCTGATTCCATTGAACTCTGGACGTTTCATCATGAGAATTGAATTTATGTGATATCTGCTCAGTGTGTCCAATTTTAGTGTGAACATTTATAATTTCAACTTGTTCTGCAGAAATGTCAACCTGTAGAATATTCAGATGTCTTTTGTTGTTGCTTAATAATTATATATACAAAAAAAAAATAATTATATATACAGTTGATCCCTGAACAATGGGTAAAGGTTGGGGGTGCTGACTCCTCCCACAGCCAAAAATGTACATAAAACTTTTGACTCTTCCAAAAGTTAACTGCCAATGACCTCCTGTTGACTGGAAGTGGTACTGATAATATGAACAGTCTGTTAACACGTATTTTGTGTATTAAGTGTATTTACTGTATTCTTAACAGTAAAGTAAAAGAAAATGTTCCTAAAATTATAAGGAAGAGAAAATATATTTATAGTACTAAACTATATAAAAAAATTGACATATACGTGGATTATTGCAGTTCAAACCTGTGGTGTTCTGGGGTCACCTGTTACTTTGTGTGTGTGTGTGTGTGTATTTATTTTTTTGCTGAGGTATAACTTACTTATAAAGTTATATTAGTTCTAGGTGTACATTGAATATATTGTGAAAGGATCACCATAAGAAGTCTAGTTAACATCCATCACTATACATAGTTACAGAATTGTATTTTTATTATGAACTTTTAAGATCTGTTATTACTGTTATCAAGCATAGTTACCATGCTGTGCATTACATCCCACTTGTGCCCACCTTCAACAACCACCAAAATGTCTTTTAACCAATCAGTAAAAGCAAATTAAGGCTGGAGTATGTTATTAGAAACTAAAATGAAAACTCAGTTGTATGAAGAGTCTTTCTGGTACATTTCCAAAAGTGATCCATTCCCATCATCATTTATTATTTATTATCAGAGATTTGTTTTTTTAAGTAATAGCACACATAATAAACAAGGTTTAATGAACTGTTTGTGCTGTCACGTGGCAAAACCTTGGACATGACAGGTTTGGCAGGGTTGCGAGAGAACATGTAACTGCTGTTGAGAAGGGTGAAGGGGAAGCTAAAATAAGCCTCTTGAAGAAAACCTGAGAATATATACGTGATCTTGTAGTAGAAAAGATTTTTTTTGAAAGGACACAAGCATTAACTGGTAAAGGAAAAATGGATCAATTGGATTTCATTAAAGTTAAGACGTCATTTGTCTGAAGACGACATTAAAGTGAAAGGGTAAGCCTAAGTCTGAGAGAAGACACATGCATACCTTGGATAAAGGACTCATGCAGAGAATTTATGAAGAATTCCTAGAGATCACCAAGAAGACAGGCAATTTTAAAAATTGGTCAGGGTTGCCTGGCTGGCTCAGTGGATAGAGTTTGTGATTCTTAATTTTTGGGTCATGAATTCAAACTCCATTTGGGTGTAGAGATTGCTTTAGAAAAAAAGGGACAAAAAACATCAGTGGGCCTCAAAATGAATATTCATATGGCTTTTTAAAAAAGCATATGAAAAGGTGCTGAACATTATTTACTGGAGTCATGCAAAGTAAAGCCAAATGAGATACCATTTACTCATCTGCAAGATTAGAGTATAAAGACTGACAATACCACTTGAAAAAGCTTTGGCAGTATCTAGCTAAAAATATGTGTCTACTGCATGATCCCTTCTGGGTATGTACGCAATAAAAATGAGGCTTATGTCACCAAAAGACATGCAAGAAAGCTGGTAGCAGCTGTAGTGATCATATCCTAAAACTGAAAAATGACCCAAGATGTCCATCAACAGGAGGAAGGATAAATAAATTATGATATATTTGTACAGCATAATAGCTGTATAGTAATAAAGAATTATAAGCATGCATACCAGCATCTATGAATCTCACATACATTCATTTGGGCAAAATAAGCAGGCCCAAAGGAGTATCTACTGTATAATTCCATTTAAGTGAAGTTGAAAAAGAGGCAATATTAATCTAAGGAGCCAAAAGGCCGGATAGTGGTTATCTGGGAGTGGAGGTTGGGGGCAGGGGTTATTGATTAGAGGCATGAGGGAACCTTCTGGAGTGATATAAGTGGTTTTGCATTTTTAGCTGGGTGATATTCAGAGTGTACACATGCTTAAAAATTCACTGAGTTACACATGTAAGATTTATGTACTTTATATAAATTATAGCTTTTTTTTTAAACAAAGTCACTATTGACAAATTCTTACTTCCTTTTCCCAGAGTGGTTCTTTGTATCAGGAGATCATATCAATAATCTCTTAATGGTATAGGGGTGCCTGGCTGTCTTTAGAAGAGCATGTGACTCTTGATCTTGGGGTTGTGATTTCAAGCCCCATGTTGTGTGTAGAGACTAGTTAAATAAATAAAACTTGAAAATAAATCTCTTCGTGGCAGTCTTGTGAAAATAAGTGCCATGTTCAGTGAAAACAGCTATGTCATTCGTATTGATGATATTCTTTGTCAGAATCCTTTTGATGAGGTTTCTCTTGGGTAGCCTGACATTTCCACTTGTTAGGGAAGATTTTTTTTTTTTAAGTTTTATTTATTTATTTATTTGAGAGAGAGACAGTGAGACATGAGCGAGGAGAAGGTCAGAGAGAGAAGCAGACTCCCCGTGGAGCTGGGAGCCCGATGTGGGACATGATCCCAGGACTCCAGGCTCATGACCTGAGCCGAAGGCAGTCGTCCAACCAACTGAGCCACCCAGGCGTCCCAGGGCAGATTTTTTTTAAAGATTTTATTTATGTATTTGACAGAGCGAGAGCATGTTCACAAGTAAGGGGAGTGGCAGACAGAGGGAGAGGGAGAAGCAGCTTCCGGCTGAGCTAAGCAGGGAGGCTGACTTGCGGGGCTTGATCCCAGGACCCTGGGATGATGACCTGAGCCGAAGGCAGAGGCTTTAGCCCACTGAGCTACCCAGGTGGCCCGATCTGAAATTTTTATGTGCCTCTTCTAGTGGAAGTGGTTTGGGAAGGAGGTGAGCTTGAACATCCAGGCAGTTCCCTCTTGTTAGTTCTCAGGGTTGATTGGAATCCAAAAGTGGCATGTCTAGGCTGCAGGTATGTTATAGATCTTTTCAGGGATATAGATCAGGAGTGGTATTGGGGTTCCTGTAGGCTCTTTCAGAAAAGCATGTGACTGTTGATCTCAGGCTCCTGAGTTCAAGCTCCATGTTGGGAGTAGAGATTACTTAAGAAAAATCAGTAAGTAGGAGCAGTGGTGTTACCATTTCTTGATACGTGAGTATTACACTGCCATGAGGAATCCCGGGGACATTGCTGCTGTTTCTCCCCGTGAGCTGGAAGTAGCTTGAACCATACTAGAGACAGATCGGTGGCAGACATACATTTCAGTCAGAGTAGTCCTGCTACTTATGACTGTGTATGCATGTATAATCCAAAGGGCCGCTCATGGGGAGCAAGTTGGGTCTCCCAGTTTCTAGAAAGTCCTTGATCTGAAGAGCAGTATGGTCTAAATGTCTTTACTGCGTCAAAGTGAACAAATCACATTCTGTGGCTTCTAAGTATCCCATCAACTTGGGTAACTAAAGGCAAGAGTTTGAGTAACTTCCATAGGTTGATTGTTTTTCTGTCACACCATGCAATAAACTTATCTTATAAAAACTTAATGACAATGTAATACATACAGTAAAAGGTGGCTGTAGTAGTCTTCACTTTAGACTTTAGTCCGTCCTTAAAAAACTTTCATACTTCGGGAAAAACTGATACATGTTCCTCACGATGTTGGTGCTTTGTCATATGATGTGTCTAGATTAAACGTCTCAATTCGTATTAGTTCAAGGTTAAGTTTTACCAATCCTCATAACTTAAAGTTCTGGTGGGGCAGTGTAGATTTGCTTTATTTCTCCCAGTAATCTATTTTGTATGTTCTTCGTCTGTGAGTAAAGGGTAAGGAAAGACTTTAAACAAGACCGAGGACCATATGGGTAGTGACATAAAAAGAAACCTAGAAAGTTGCTCTTGGCTTTTAGAACAAAATGGAGAAATGAAGAAAAAAGACAAAGGAACATTTCATTGAGTCAATAGAATATCACTTAGGAAGGAGACATTGCACTATTGGAGAGAGTTTAGATAGGGCATTAATAAAATGGAAGCAATTTTCAGATTTTCCCTCTTCAGTGTATCATTGAGGATTATTGGAAGCACCAGTTCCATTTTAGGCTTTTATCTATTTTTGTAAGTTTTTGTGAAGATTGCTTATTCATGGTTTAAAAATTTAAGAATTCCCTGTATCTCACTTTTCTCTAGTTAAGCCCTTAAAATAAAATGAGATTCTTTAAACCTAAACAATAAAGTTTTTTTTTTTTCCTCCCTTAAAGTTAAAGAATAAAGCAGTTAGATAAAGAGGTATCTGGGACTTAAAATTTTGCTGACAGGTATTTTATTTGGTAAAATAAGGTTACTTATAATTAGAGTAGCATTAACAATATGATGTTTATGAATAGCATGCTGCTTGTAATTGTTAAATGCTTGTTTTGGTGTTACTCCAAATAGTTGTTCTTTTGACTTGAAGATAAAACAATTCTGGCATTGAACTAAAGGAGTTCTGTGCTTTTCCTCATTAAGAATAGTGCTAATGGCACGCAGAGCATTTCCCTAAGGGATACTTGTGTGAGCTCAAACGTAGAGTATCCTCCTAATAATTGAACAACAACAAAAAGGTCTGTTTTCTACACATTTCTTATCGGAGTAGATTACAGATTGTCCCAAGGGATGGTTAAACAAATGAACGAATAATTAGTTGCTTGAAATAAGTCACTTAAAAAAATGTTGGGTTCTGTCGTGTTTTTGTTTTGTGTTTTTCTCTTGTTGAAAAATTAACAGTTGGGGGAAAATGTTCTTCATCTCAAAGAAAAAAAATTTTTTTGTTTAGTTTATATCGCTCTGATAATGATAAAAATTATTTAATTTTGAGATGTTTTGGTGCACATAACTAAGTTCAGACCCTAGCTAATATTTTAGTTCTCCTATTCAGGAATGTGAAGGATGGTTAAGTGGGTATTTTGGGCCACTTAGACATTTTTTTTAAGCTGTTATTCTTTATGACCTTTGCAATATCCCTAAGTTATAGATGTTATTCTTATGCTAAATAGGTGGGAAAATTGAGTTAAACAGGAGTTAAGCAACTTGCTCAAGATAAACTAGTAAGTGGTACCATTGGTTTCTTACCACATGGATTTAATTTAATCTTTTGACTTTAGAACCTCACTCCTAGTAAAGGGTGAGTCTTACTTTAAGTCCCCTTCCCCCCAGTGTTAGGGTTTTCCTTACAAATCCAGCACACATTATAGCTCTTAGTTGCTCTTTTTTGTCCATAGCACTTAAAACCTTCTGACATAACTATGAAGTTTCTTTTTATGTTATAGTGTCTCTCTTTCCTGTATTAGAAAGTGAAATCTACATGTCTCTACAGATTTTGTTGTTGTTCACAGATGTGAACAACAGGTTTCGATAAAAACAACAGTTTTTTTTTTTTAAGATTTTATTTATTTATTTAACAGAGACAGAGATCACAAGTAGGCAGAGAGGCAGGCCCGTGGGGGGGAGGGGGAAGGGGGAGCAGGCTCCCTGCTGAGCAGAGAGCCCCATGTGGGGCTCAATTCCAGGACCTCGGGATCATGACCCGAGCCGAAGGCAGAGGCTTTAACCCATTGAGCTACCCAGGCACCCCAGAACAACAGGTTTTTATAAAAGTTTAATTTTTACAAAAGTTTTTTAATAAAAATAATATTTTATGAAAATTTTTATATAAAATTTTATCTAAAAAATTAATTTTTATAAAAGTTTAATAACAGGTTTTGATAAAAGTTGACAGAATGAAGAACAAAACCATTTTCAAAGGGCTTTTCTTTTTTTGTTCAACCAGATCCTTTATCTGATGATTTACTTTTGCAAATTTTTCCTTGACTTTTTTTGTTTCTTCCAGAAGAAAACCTGTTTCCAGTGGCTATTACCTACACGTGATAGTAGAAATAGGATCGGTATTAATATTCAGGAAATCCTAAACTTTGTTTTATCAGTACAGAGAAATTTGATACAGGTTCAGCCTATTAGCAGAATTCAGAAGGCTCACTGAGAAATATACCAGGATACAAAGAGTCGTAAGCCTTTGGAATGATAGTAAGAACAATTTAGTGAAGGGAAAGATATAGCTGAAAACTGAATTTATCTGTTTATACATGAGATTCATTATACTAGAGATGTTAGTTAAGATAAAGCTAAGAACTGAAATAGATGAATAAACCATGATGTTTTGGTGGTTTAACAAGGCAGAAATTGTTTCTTTCTCACTGTAAAGTCTAGGCTTTGTGGTGCTAGTTTGCTTGAGCTCTGCCAGCTTAGTCATTCAGGGACCCAGGATCATGGGGACTCTGGTATTATCAATACATGGTTTCCACAATGAGCTAGGGCATCAAAATAAAGCCTGTGGGTTATGGGAAAGAAGGGTGCAGGGTGATCCCTGAGGTTTTTATCCCTGCAAAAGATAGATCACATCTGCCCACATTTTTTTGGTGGGTCACATGGCCACATCTAACTTCAAGGGAGAATGAGAAATACGATCTCTTCCTATGCCAGGGTAATGATATGTGTTCGGTGAATAGTCAATTTTTTTTTCCTGCCCAGAATGGCAGTTTGATGTCCATTTGGTTTAGTGGAAAATCTGGGTATATATGCATGATGATGGATTTTAAATATTTTTCTGAATATATTTTAATTTTGTTTGAAAACATTCATTTACCTAATTTGAGAATAATTTTATAACTGAAAGAATGGTTAGAGGATACCTAGTCCTGCTACCTTATTTTCTAAATGAGCTTAATGATGGTATTGGAATTGAAATCTGATTTATCTGCTGATACATTTTCTGCTAGACCACCTCTTCTCTGATAGCTAGTATTACTATAATAATCTACTATAATAATACTACTATAATAATAATACTCTAATATAATAATACTACTAATAATCTACTATAATTGTTTTTTCCAAAGCCAAAGACTATTACTTGAGTATCTCAGATCCTATATCTGGGTAAAGATACTGGTACTTCTTTAATTTTACCTGCATGTGTAAGTAAAATGGATACAGTTTAAACTTGCATTTAAATGTGAGATGGTTCAGTATACATTTTCCTGACTATTTTAATCACAATTTAGGGGCACCTGCGTGGCTCAGTCAGCTAAGCATCTGCCTTTAGCTCTGGTCACTATCCCAGGGATTGAGCTCCCCTGCTCTGTGTGGAGCCCGTTTCTCCCTCTCCCTCTGCCTGCCGCTCTGCCTGCTTATGCTCTCTGTCACTGTCAAATGGGTGAATAAAATCTTTTAAAACAAAATCACAATTTATAAGTGTGTATATTGTAGTGTGAGACCCCTATGGTGAATAGTAGGACCATGAGAAAAATCTCTGTAGGTATTTTCATGGTTATAGAAACTCTGTTTCTGTAATGTAAACATTCTTTTAGATAAATGTCTGGTTCCTACAACTTGGACTGTCCAAGTATGAGGTCGTCTAGCATAGTTTCTCTTTTCACCTTTGAACATTCATTCCTATTGCTTTTCTGAAATCCTTTTGAGAAAGCTCCTTTTTTGAGCTGAGGTCTGTCAGTTGATAAGGATGGAGCTAAGCAGTGAGCATGAAAGAGACAGCTTCTTTCTTAGTTTTGTGTGAATGCACCAAGTCAAAAAGCTGCTTATTCCATGGCAGACCATTTTAATTTAATATGCCTTAGTAGGATAAATGGTCGTGTTCCATTAATATAATTTGTCATTACTTAGAATTATAGTGCATGTTGGGCCAGGGTAACATTTCAAAAGAATGGCCTCTTTTAATATGAATTAATACACTGCAAAGAAAACAGTAACAGAGAAACCACTGATTTCTTTAAAGAAGTTAGAAAATGTTGTCTAACAAAAATTAATCACCTTCATTCCTTTTTTTTTTTTAAAGATAAATGATGGAAGATGCATTGTGAACTTTATTTTTCAAAGATAATGCCCTCATTCTTATTTTAGTTATTCTCACTTCAGTTTAGTTCAGCAGTTTCAGAGGGTCCTTGTCCCAATACTGATGCATTATTCCATATAAGTCCTGCAGTGTAGGTAGATATCCGTTCTTCACAAATAGAAATTGAAGTGCGGTAAAGTTAATAAATGACCTTTGTTCACACAGCCAATGAGACTGAGTTAGCTTGTGAGCCTCATTTCAGGTCTGTGCCTTTCTTTTATGTCACCCTCATAATTTATTTGGAAGAAGGCTAGAAGCAGGGAGGTGAGTGAGGAGGCTGTGGTGGTCATTCTAGGTGTGAAATGAACAGAGCCCCCAAGCTGGTGTTAGTCATGGGGATGAAAAGAAAAGAGCATGCTTTTAGGATATGGTTTTTTAAATGTGCAAGGGGAAGGAAATAGTGTCAGGACAACCTTTGGGTTTCTGGTTGGGCTAGCTGGTTGAATGAGGGCATTATTTAAGAGAAGAAAACTGGAATGTGGAATGGGTTTTGGATGAATACTTTGAAATTATGGGGCATTCAAGTAGTTGCCTAATAGGCAATTGGATATAGGGTTTAGAGAGCTGATGATACAATGCAGGACTGATCTTCAGTTTCAGCCTCAGAGTCATCGGCTTATAAGCTGTTGTTGGGTTTACAGACATGAATAAAATTGTTCAAGGAGAGTATAGGGTGGCAAGAAATCAAAGACTGGGTCCTGTGGAACTTTAACTAAAGGGGTTAGAATATTTGACAGAATCGGATCCCAGAAAAACCAGGAGAGGGTGAGATCTAGAGCTTAGGTGAATTGACATACCTTAAAGGAGAGGACAGCCACCTCTTCGGAGATGGGCAGTTAAGGATGGATAGGGAGGTAGACAGTTGTGTGCTAAGAGAGGAGGGATGGGAGGTGGGGCAGTGGTTTGGAATTGATGGGAGACTGAAGATAAAAGAAGGACTGTGAGGGGGAATGGGAGTGGGACCTTAACCAGACATTTATTGTGATTGTTAATTATTTCTGAAAGTTTACCTGATGAGTAAATTTGATCTTTTCTATATAGCAATATAAGTGAATGAGGTAAAAATTTAAATTGTGGTTAGGGTTTTGCTAACTAGTTATAGCAGATGACAATGGGAGAGGTAGGACAAGATACTCAGCTCAATAGACTATGGCCATTTTGATTGTGAAAAGAATACTTTTTACTGTCTGTTGGTCAGTAGTGTATTACCAACTGTGGTGAGTAGCAAAGTCAATACATAATACAAATTTCCACATATCTGGGGTATCTCATAAGCCAAACACTATAGATCCAAGATACTACAGTAGTTTGTTAGGGCTGCCATAGTAAAGCACCACAGACTGGGTGGCTTAAACAGTAGGAATTTACTTTTCCACATTTCTGGAGCCTTGAAGTCCAATAAGCAGGATTGTTGTTGTTTTTCTGAGGACTTTCTCTGGTTTAAAGATGGCTCCTGTCTTTCTGTGTCCTCGCATTGTCTCTCCTCCACGCACGGGCATCCTTGGTGTGTGTTTGTTTGTTTGTTTTTAGATTTTTATTTATTTGACAGAGATCACAAGTAGGCAGGCAAGCAGAGAGAGAGAGAGGAGGAAGCAGGCTCCCTGCTGAGCAGAGAGCCCGATGCAGGGCTCAGTCCCAGAACCCTGAGATCATTAGCTGAGCGGAAGGCAGAGGCTTAACCCACTGAGCCACCCAGGCGCCCCCTTGGTGTTTGTCTCCGTGTGCTAATCTCCTTTTCTTACAAGGACACCGGTCAGGTTGAATTAATTGTCCGAGTTACTAGGGTTAGGGCTTCAACAGATAAATTTGGGGGATGTATGTAGTTTAGCCTATGACTTGCTTTCTGGTTTTGTGCAACGCAGCTAGGGGGCAAACAGTGCAAAATTAATGTTACTCCGGGGTGGGGAGATGGGGGAGTTGCTCTGAGCTAAGTTTAGAGGTAGAGCTGGGGGGACTTGTGCTGTGCAGCTGAGCTGTGACTCCTTTATGTAAACCTCTGCAGAAATGCCCTAAGAGGACAGCTGATAGCATTGGGGGAAGTCTGCCAGGAAGCAGGGATCTAAACAGGTGTTTCATGCAAAGCATATTTCCTCAGGTTGCAGTAATAGTCTTTGAGGTAGGTTCAGGGGAGCTTTGCTTTAGTTGAGACATACCCTCTGATGGTGAGGGGAGTGGCTCTGCAGTAGGGGAGGGGTCTGGGGGAAGGAATCTGCCCTGGGTCTTATCGAATGAGTGAAGGACAGCACACCTCTCCCACCCAGTAAGTGACTTCCAAACCTTTCTCCTTTTTTCCCTTCTATCCCCTTTATTTATATTTCAGTAGCTAGAGTGAGGATGATGAGAGAGGAACAGAGATTTGATGAGTAGTAGAGAGAGTAGAGGTAGAGGCAGGCCAGTGAATCCCCACATAGGCAGGATCCCTGGTCACTGAATGACTCATCGAAATGGAGAAAATCATGAGAAGAGCTTGATGATGTTCCCAATATCAAATCTTGCCTCAGTGGCTTCGTTTAGCTAGAGAAAGACAGATTAAAAAGACCTTTCAACTAGCATCTAAAAATCAAGAAATGGGGGCGCCTGGGTGGCTCAGTGGGTTAAAGCCTCTGCCTTCATTCAGCTCAGGTCATGATCTCAGGGTCCTGGGATTGATCTCCTTCTGCTCAGCAGGGAGCCTGCTTCTTCTCTCTCTCTCTCTGCCTGCCTCTCTGCCTACTTGTGATCTCTGTCTGTCAAATAAGAAAATAAAATCTTGGGGAGCCTGGGTGGCTCAGTTGGTTAAGCGACTGCCTTCAGCTCAGGTCATGATCCTGGAGTCCCGGGATTGAGTCCCGCATCAGGCTCCCAGCTCCATGGGGAGTCTGCGTCTCCCTCTGACCTTCTCCTCGCTCATGTTGTCTCTCACTGTCTCTCTCTCAAACAAATAAATAAAATCTTTAAAAAAAATAGTAAAAAAATAAAAATCAAGAAATGATTTGGTAAGTAACTTACACTTCTGTCTTAACAGCACTTGGTAAGCTGTTTTTAAATAAATATAGTTTAATGTAGTAAGATAATTAAAGAGTCTATCTAGAATTTGGGATTAATATGGATTTATATAATAATTTATGTTCCTGTTAAAATATCTCGAACATCACTACAAGGAACAAAGGAGTTGAAAATGCTGACAGGAGACGTTTAAGGGATTACTATAGTGATTAAGTGAGATAGGAAGAGACCATGATCCTTTGGTACTAGCAGAGTCAGCTTGGAGGAATTTAGAAGATCCCCAGATTACTATTAGCTTTTCAACTCATTCAGGTTTGCTATTTAAACAGATAAAATTTACTCACTGAGGTGAGGTAGAAAGAGAGTGTTGTCAGACACACCTGGGTTTATGTGTTCGCTCTGATACTCAGATTTGTAACCTTGGAGCACAGTATACAACCTGTCTGAATTTCAGCTTCCTCACCTGTTATGTGGGGACAGGAATAGCTGCCTCATGGGTTGTATTGAAAACTAAATAAGGTATGTTTATGGAAAGCATTTCCTATTTTGTTTGGCATGTAACTGTTAACAAATGTTTATTTACTTCCCTTCTGGAATTTAGCAGAATTAATCTGTAACAGTATGCTAAATTTTAAAGATTTTACTTATTTATTTGACAGACAAGAGATCACAAGCAGGCAGAGAGCGAGGAGGAAGCAGGCTCTCCATTGAGCAGAGAGCCCGAATGCGGGGCTCGATCCCAGGACCCTGGGATCATGACCTGAGCCGAAGGCAGAGGCTTTAACCCACTGAGCCACCCAGGCACCCCAGAGTATGCTAAATTTTAAAATTTATTTTCATTTTGGGTTAAGATCTCTGTCATACTTTTTCAGCATACACTCTTCAGTTTTAAAGTAAAAGCCATGCGGAAATGGACAATATCCAAATTAGACAAAATTTGAATTAGTGAAATTGTGCTTAGGTTTTACTCTTGGTAGTATAATTGCATGTATTTTACAAAGCCAAGGCTTATGGATGTATTTTCAGTGTGTAATTCATGTATTTGCAGGTAGATTTATTTTAGCAGAGCGGCATGTGACTTAAACCTGGATCTGACTTTAACATTTCAGTGATCTAATTGAGCTAACTTCTGAAAAAATTGAAGTGGTGTTCTTAAAAATAGTTATAAATGCAGTTTTAAAAATTGACATACGATTTATACATCATAAAATTAACCCACTTAAGTTGTAGAATGCAGTGGTTTTTACTGTAATCACAGTTGTAAAGCTGTTGCTATTGTCTAATTCCAGAGTGTTTTCAGCATCCCAAAGGGACACCCCTTACCCGTTCGCAATTACTCCCCATCTTCCTTCTCCCATGCCAGTACACCCAAGCCTAGACAGCCACTAATTTACTTTCTGTCTCCATGGATTTGCCTCTTCTGAATATTTCATATAAATAGAAGCATATGGTATGTGGCCTTTTGTGTCTGGCTTTTGTCACTTACCGTAATGTTTTCAAGGCTCTCATATATGTTGTAGCACATATCAGAACTTTGTTCTTGGGATGCTTGGGTGGCTCAGTTAAGCGTCTGCCTTAGGCTCAGGTCATGATCTCAGGGTCCTGGGATCGAGTCCCGAATCCGGCTGCCCGCTCAGCAGGGAGCCTACTTCTCCCTCTGCCTGCCACTCCCCCTGTTAGTGTGTACATGCTCTCTCTCTCTCTCTCTGACAAATAAAAAAAAATAGAGCTATCTTTAAAAAAAACAAACAAAAAAACCCAACCACTTTATTCTTTTTTTAAGGCTAAATAATACTCCATTACATATATACCACATTTTGTTTATCCATTCATCAGCTGACGGACATTTGGGTCGTTTCTACTCTTGGGTTATTGTGAACAGTGCTGCATTTGTCTACAAGTCTTTGTTACTTTCAGTTTCTTGGGGATATACCAAGAAGTGGGATTGCTGGGTCATATGGCAAGCAATTTTTTAAAACACTGAAAGCCTGAAAAAAGTAGTTGAGTACAAAATTTGAATTTAGAATGAAATTTCTGTCTTGTCTATTTACCTTTATATATGGTTTTTGATGGAGATTTGGACTGGATGTATATTGCTTAAGTATTATAAGAATAAGTAAAAATAATCAGAAGTCTTTAATTGGGTTTCCTTGTATATGTTCTAATAGGGGAACAAGGAGAAAAATAACAAATTACATAAAAGCAACCTACAGACTTCTCTCTTACTGGCAGCTGATTCTGTAAATAATTCTAATTGGATTTCATCCAAGGTAAAAGCAGAAGGGGAAGACATTGTTTGATGGAGTATGGCAGTAGGTTGAAATTTTTCACCTTGGGGATTATTCACTGAAAATAGCGGATGTCCTTTTCATCAAGTTGAAACATAACTTGTTTAAACATCCTTTTACCTAGATGTGACCAAAACTGCTTTTCAGTGTTTGGGGCCAGATGTCCTTGAACTTTGTGTGTGTTATATCATGAAACCTACTTACCATGGAGCAGTAATGGCCACCTCATCTCTGAAGGAACTTGAATCAAACACATTCTAAAGACAACCTATATAATGACTTTAGATATACTTGAAAATGGAATGTTCGCCAGCCGTCCATATTTATGTAGATTGACACCACAGATGAATTTTGAAGGCTATTCTATACCCACCTTTTTTTTTCCCATAAAAAATAAATTAGAAAACTTTAAGACCTCTGATTCTGAACTTCATCAGTTTGAACTTCAGTCTTGTAAGAATATTTCTTTCCATTAAGGACTTAAATCCAAAGTACTATAAATTTAGTATAATTAGATTATTCTGAACATTTGAACACCAGATTTTAAAATATTTTTTGTCATAGCACTTACAGTTCCATCAAACTAGTGAGGAAGAACCACGGAGAAATTATTTTAAAGTATTTTCTAAACATTTGAATCTCTTAAGGTACTTTTGGGAGTGGGGAAAGGAGAAGGTTGTAAAGGTGTCATTCTTTCCTTCAAAACTCTGTGGTGCAAAAATAGGGGTTCATAACTCAGAGCTGGCTGAAACATGTAGCTGAAGTGTAGGTTTTATGTAAATGGTATGAAGAAATGAGTGCTTCCTTGACATATCAGAACATTTAAACCTTTTTTTTTTAATAGGTAAAAAGGATTTGAGAGAAGACAGCGTAGGTACAGAATAGCATGGAGTCATGAAAGTATGTGGTGTGAGAGACTAGAGAATAAAGTTGAGCAGAGAGCATGGAGAATAGTTGAACTGGGGATTTAGTGGGAGAAAAAGTAAAAAAAAATTCATTAGGTTTTATATGGAATTGACTGTAAAGAAGCAGTTAAGGTGGTGGGAAGGATATGAACTTTTGAATTAGATATTTTTTTTACTTTGTGACATGCGTGAATTTCTTAATTTTTAAAGTTCTCTGAGCTTCAGTTTATCTCTAAAGGAAGGATAATAGTCATGTGAGGTTATAATATACATGAAAAAGATGGATGTAAATACCAGATATGTTAGCTTACATATAACTAATACTTGGGACTTAGTAAGCTACTACTCATACTTTATTTATATTTTTAGAAAGTCTTGTTGGAGGCAAAACAATGAAAAGCAGGGACTTTGGCAGGTATTTGTACACTCATGTTCATGGCAGCATTATTTGCAATACTCAAAGGGTGGAAGTGACCTAAGTGTCCATTGATGGATGAATGGGTAAACAAAACATCCCATGGCCGTGCCGTGGAATGCTATACAGTCTTAAAAAGGAAGAAAATGCTGACACAGTCTACCACATGGATGAACCCTGAGGGCATTGTGCTAACTGAAGTAAGCTGGTCACGATAGGATAAATACTTTACGATTCCCCTCCTCTGAGGTGCATAGAGTAGGCCAATCCAGAGACAGAAGAATGATGGTTGTTAGGGGCTTGAGGGAAAGGGGATTGAGAGTTGTTAACAGGTGTAGTTTCATGGGCGCCTGGGTGTCTCAATGGGTTAAGCCTCTGCCTTCGGCTTAGGTCATGATCTCAGGGTCCTGGGATCGAGCCTCACATCGGGCTCTTTGCTTGCCAGGGAGCCTGCTTCCCCCGCCCTCTGCCTGCCTCTCTGCCTACTTGTGATCTCTCTGTCAAAAAAAAAAAAAAAAAAATATATATATATATATATATATATATATATTTAAAAGCAGGTATAGAGTTTCAGTTTTGTAAGAAAACAGTTCTGGAAATGTTGGTGATGGTTGTACAGCAGTGTGAATGACTGCCATGGAACTATGCACTTAAAAATACCCACTTAAAATGGGAAGTTTTATGTTTTTACCCTATTGGGTGATTTAATACTATTTCATATGCATTTATGTGTAAGAATGCAAACATTTGAGCAACAGCACACTGCTCATCTCTATGTCATTCAGCAGTGCTTTGTTCCAGGAGCAAATGACCGTTCTATTTAATTGCCATATCATTTAGTTTTACTAAACTGGGTTTTTGTGTGTGTGTGTGTGTTTGTGGGTTTTTTTGTTTTTTGTTTTTTTTTTTTGACATTTTAGTAGGAAGAATAGTTCCTGCCATTCTGAATTTGAAGATTACCATAGAGATCATTGTGTCTAGTATTTCTGTTTTACAACTGAAGGGCAGGCTTGGAGGTTGGTTGTACTTAATGGATTTTGCTAACTACAAATCATTTTAAGAATGTATTCACTGGAACCGTTTTCCATGCTTTCGATTAGCTCAACTGGATAAAACAGTTGGACAACTAATGAATTCAGCCAAATATTTTTTTCCATTCACAGAGGAGTGTTGTTTTACCATATAGTCTCCTGTAGATAGCATCTTGATTAAATAAAGTTCATTAAGAATCAGGAATAATTTTTATAATACTGGTTTGCTATATTCACTGTTTGCCCCCCTCTCCCTCCGTAGCTGAACTCTGGAACTTAAAATTATTTCTCTGTGATTATGCAAGGCATTTCAGCTGTATGGCCCCTATTCTGCATTTAGCTCCTTGTCTACCCTTGCATGTCCCAACAGTCCTTAAAGGAATCTAAACAAAGGGACATCTACTCTGGGGTGCTATCCTTACGCATCATGAAGTAGGTCCTGGAATTTCAGTCTTGAACAGGATCAAGTTCTTAGACAGGATTTGCCCTTGCCAGTGTTTATAAGCAAAATAGTGCAATGCAGCAATATTTGTTCCCACTAGAATGATTTAACCCCACTAAGCTTAGGGGGTTAGAATCCTTTTGATGTTGTATTAAGTACCACGTTTTCCCCATTTTCCATTGGTGTTTTTTTTGTTAATTTATACTTAACTATACTGCATATAGTATATATATGACCAAAGTTTTGTACTCTGTACACATTTATGTTAGGTGCATTCAGCTGAAGCATTCTGCCTTACCAGGTATGCCATTCTACCACTTCACACTAGAGATTCTCCAGAGAAGCAGGAGAGAGAGCGAGTAAGGAATCGATTTATATATTTTAAAGAATTGGCTCTCTGATTGTGGGGGCTAGCAAATATCAAATTTCCAGAAAAGACTGGTAGACTGGAATGTCAGTGATGAATCGGTGTTGCAGTCTTGAATCTGAACTCCACAGTCTGGAAATAAAGGCGAGGTTCCTCTGTTGCAGTTTTGGGGCAGAATTGCTGCTTCTTTGGAAAAACTTAATCTTCGTTCTTAAGGCCTTCAGTTGACTGGATGAACAGCCTCTCCTCACCGCCATTATGGAGGGTGATCTGCTTTACACAGAGTCTTATTGATTTAAATATTAATCACATCTAAAAAATATTTCACAACCACATCTGGACTGATGTTTGACCAAGCAAGTGATCACTGTAGTGAGCCAAACTGACATACAAGATTAACCATTATGTACAGTATTGTCATAGGAGAACAGAGAGGAGGCTGGTTCAGTTTAAGTGATAACTTCACTTCTGTTATCTTCTACCTTGAATTGCACATAGGAATTCGTATCTTTTTTTTTTTTTTTTAAGATTTTATTTACTTATTCGAGAGAGAGACAGTGAGAGAGAGCATGAGAGGGGAGAAGGTCAGAGGGAGAAACAGACTCCCCGTGGAACAGGGAGCCTGATGCGGGACTCGATCCCAGGACTCTGGGATCATGACCTGAGCTGAACGCAGTCGCTTAACCACCTGAGCCACCCAGACACTCAGGAATTCATGTCTTGACCATCAAGCCAGCTTGAGGCTTATAGGTGGGTGTATAGATGTGATTATTCTCCATCTTCAAGTTTTCACTGACTTAGACCCATTAATCCAAGACAATGATTGCTCGACAATGTCATTGAGAGCCTTAGCTTGAAGGTTCAGGAAAATTTATGTTGCCACCTTCAACTGATGCATGTTATAGTCACAGTTCTCTCCCATCCCTATCAGTAAACATGTGTAGAATAAGCACCATGCCACTTGTGTTTGATTCTAACATTGAAAGCACTGCTGTTTTTGCTTAACATGGCCCTGAAATGTAAGCCAACCCTAGGAATTTGGGCACAGGTTATACCTAGAAATACTGAAGTAGTGATTTATATTAACTGTAGGGAAATTCATATTACAGAATACATGTAAGTCTTGTGCATTTGTTGAATTTTTTAAGGATTTTAAGAACAATTCTGACATTTTACAAATACGGGTTTGTGTACCCATCTTTGAAATTTAACCTTTTACGAGTTATAATTTGCCTATGGCATGAGTTGAGGCTGATATAGGTAGTGAGGTGGGGGAAAATTGAGCATCGTCTTATTGAGCTGTGTTAATGATTTTGCTCTGTATTCTCAGAGCCATGGAAAGCTATTTGGGCTTTAAGCAGGGAAGTGATGTGGTGACCGTTCTTTATTAAAAGGACAAACATTCAGTGGTATGAGAATGGATGACAGGTCAAAAAATGGGTGCAGGGAAGGCCTCAGAATTGGCAAAACAAAGAGGGGGACTGCGTTTGGAAGGAAGATTGTGATTTTGAAGTCCCTCTGATGAGATTGTCAAGTATGTATTTGGATATATGGGACTCTAAGCTAGAGATGTAAAGTTGAGGGATGGCAGGAGTAATTGAAGCCAGGTGTAGGTGAATTTGAGAGAGCCTGGGACTAATAGATGCAGAGAATAAGAGGATCTGGCCAGAGAGGTAGAAAAAATAGAAATTAGGAGTTGATGCTATCAGAAGGACCAAATAGAAACTCGTTTAAAGAATTCCTCCTAGGGTGTGGGGTCATTTCATGATCTCGGTGCTCAGATCATGATTCCTGGGTGCTGGGATCAGTTTCTCTGTGCGGCTCCCTGCTCCGTGCAGAGTCTGTTTTACAGCCTCTCCCCTTGCCTCCTGCTCATCCATGCTTTCTCTCTGTCTCTCAAATACATAAATACAATCTTATAAAAAAAAACAAACCATAAGGAATTTCTCCTTTAAAGTGGTCAAAATGCTGACTGTTGCTAAGATTGAGACTGAGAAAATGTCCCTTAACTTTATTAAATAGTGTAATCTTCAGGATAGCTGGTGTGTAGAGACGGGCTCAGGGTAGGATGAAGTAGGCTGAGAAGTGTGAGGTGAGGTTATTGAGAAATGTTGTAGCGAGCTACTTCAAGAAATTTAGCTCTGAAGGGGAGAAGAGAGATGGGGCAGTAGTTGGAAGGAAAGAGGTCCAATAGGTTGGAGAGATCTGAGCACGTTTGAATACTGACCATTAGCATCTGATAGAAAACACAAGGTGGAACATTGAAGGTAGGATCCATTTCAAGCTTCCTGCTGGGGTTGCATCTTTATCCTGATCATAGAGATAGCAACTAGTCTCAAAAGATAGAATACCTCCTCTGTAGTGATGGGTGTAAAGGAGAAATAATATTATTATTTATTTTCCTAATTCCCTGTTATATTCACCAGGGTCCAAACAGGAAACAAGCTGCACAGTAATTTGAATAGGGCAAGTTTAATATAAGGATGAACTGTGCAGGGGGTTACCTGATAAGAGCAAAAGTCTATTCTAAAACGTATAGGAATCTCAGAGAGGGCAGCCACTACCCCAGAACTAAGGCAGGGCATTCAAAAAAGAAGCAAATCTAGAAGGGTTATACCTCTCACCCCCGCCCTCCCTCACCCCTTGAAGGCATGGCCAATTGGATGGCAGAGAAGTCTGCTGAGGTGTTGAGCTGATTTCCAGAATTTCCAGAATTCTCAAACTCCTTGCCCAAAGTGGTGGTGGCTCATTGGGAAGCTTCTCTCAAGGAAATGATGTGTGCTACTGGCCACCTCAAGCAGCTGGTTGCCTCACATGGAGAAGGCTGCTAGGAGGGACACGTGAGAACTGGGAAGAGAGCTTTCTTGTCCTTTGCTTTCCTTCCAGTGCTCTCTACCAGCAAAGTTTAATACTGTGCCAGCTGACATGTTTAGGGTCCAACTCCGTTATCTGAAATAGTGGAACTGAGAGACAGTAAATGGATAAGTGACATCGATGATTGATCTTTTAAACTTTTTTGCTGTAATGATAATGATGAATATCCTTGGCACGTATTCATATCCTTCGTGCACATATTTTCTGTTTAGCTCACTCATAAGAGCTGACCGTAGTAGAGCTTATTCAGAGATGCAACGAGTGGTCCTTAGGTTTTGTTCTTCCCTTTTGTGTGCGCGAAGTTATTTCTGGAAGGAAATGAGAAGTACAGATTGTGTTTGGGAAAGAGAATTGGGCGGTCACCTTTTCTGAAAACGAAAATTTTACACAAATATTTTTTTTTCTTTCTTTTTTTTTTATATTTAGAAAACTTTAATCTCAGAACTCTGAAATCCATTTTTAAAAACAAAAATGAATACACAAATATTTTTTATTGTAAATGTAAAAGATGTTATCTGTTCTGTTAAACTTAACTTTATTGTTTCATTTCTCAGCATGTTATGGTTTATGAAACAGTGTCCTATTCTATCATGTCCTGTTCTGTCTGCTGAAGGCACCAGTCTCTGACCTTGCTTTAACATCACTTGTGGCTCAAAATGAATCAGGATATTTTCATTTAGTAGTTTCCTCTTACTGCTATCAAAACCAGGTCATCCACTTTCCTTTGTTTCTTTGACCCTTACGTGGCATTTGATGTGATGATACCCAGTGGGGGGAGTCTTAATAACTTGCTGCCAAGCCTGACTTTTAGTGTCAGCGCCGGGAGGGCTCTTCACAAGAAGTGTGAGAGAGACAGCTTGAGTGTGATGATTCTACTCAGTTCTGAGTTTTCTTTCTGTAGTAAGAATTCTTTTTGTTCTTACAACAAAGCCTTTTTTTTTTTTTTTTTAAGATTTTATTTATTTATCTGACAGAGAGATAGCAAGAGAGGGAACATAAGCAGGAGGAGTGGGAGAGGGAGAAGCAGGATTCCCACGGAGCAGGAAGCCTCATGTGGGGCTCGATGTGGGGCTCGATCCCAGCCAAAGGCAGATGCTTAACGACTGAGCCACCCAGGCGCTCCTACAACAAGGGTTTTACAAAGAGTACTAAGACAGTTTCTTAACAGTAATGATAGTCATTTTAAGAAATACTTTTTCCCTGTAAATATCACTTTATGGATTATGCTGTAATAAAATAACATTGAAAATTGTAGGTGGAGAATTTAGTTTTTTAAAAACACTAGAAGAAAGTATTTATAATACTGTTTTTTTGACCATTACCAAAATTTGTTTTTATTTCAGTGTTAATATTGTAGAACTTAGATCTGGTACAAAATTGTATTGCCCATTAGGTTTTTTGTTTGTTTTTTTAAACTTAAATTACTAAAGCAGAAAAGAGTTACCTGTTTTTCGATCCATTTTGGAGTAGAAGGAAAAAAAAACAGTATTTTGACACTTAATTCTGTATTAGTGTTTTTTGCCATTAAAATTTCAAGAAAGATCCAAATTATGTTTGATTTTTGCCTCATTTGATTAAAACATTATTTGTTTTGCTGCTTCAGGGAGCAAAAAACAATCCATGTGTAGTTTCTGTTACAGCTTAAAGAGTTTTTATGATAGCATTTTCTTAAATTCTTTAAACATTTTTTTTCCTAAGTATCTTTAACATTTCTCCATAGGAAGGAGTGTAGATTTTTAAGACTATAAAGACCCGTGAAGTAGAAAGAGCTTGAGTGCATTTATATTTGAGTGGTCTGTGAAGTTCAGTGTCAAAAATGTTTGTTGTGTTCAGTACTAACACCTACCATTTATCTCAAGTAATTGAATCCAGTGTTAAGTATTGAATCCAGTGTTACTATTAGAGTCCGCATCCTTTAAGCTTTTTTTTTTTTTTTTTAATTTTATTTATTTGAGAGAGAGAGGAAGAGCAAGTGGGAGGGAGAAGAGAGAATCTGAAGCAGATTCCACACTGAGTGCAGAGCCTGATGCAGGGCTTCATCTCACAACTGTGAGATCATGACCTGAGTCTAAACCAAGAGTCGGACACTTAACTGACAGAGACACTCAGGTGCCCCCCTCATTAAGCTCTTGTTGAACTAGGTGATGAGCAATTTGAAGTTCTTTATTGATGACAGTCTGACTAATTCAGTGGTTGTTTCTTAGTCATTTTCTTGGTTGGTATTTCAGGACTGCAGGAATATGTGGAGGCTGTCTCTTTTCAACACTTCATCAAAACACGATCACTAATCAGTATGGATGAAATTAATAAACAATTGATATTTACAACAGAAGAATATGGAAAAGAAAATAAGACCGTAAGAATTTAAAATCATTTCACATTTATTACATAATTTATATAACAGTATAGTGATGTTAGGAGATTTGCTGTCTTGCAATGCTAAGAATATTGAGATAGCGGGGTTCCTTCTAAAGTGTGATTTCAGAGGATTCAGAGGATTTCAGAGAATTAAGGAAATGGCCTTTTGAAAATTTTTGCTCGTGGATGGAACAAGAGCAGCTATGGCTGTGTTGGGGGAGAATAATGCTATTTATCTAAAGCACTGCCAAGTGATTACTGTTAAGTCCAGTTTTGATTTTACTGTTATTTATGATTTGCCTTTTATAAGCACTATCTCATTTAATTTTGTTACTAACTGAATGAGGTAAGAGTTATCACCCTCATTTTACAAAGTAGGAAATAGGGTTTAGAGAGTTGAAATAACTTACCAAAAGCCACACAGCTAATTAAGTGTGACAGAGCTAAACTTGGAAACCAGGTGTTTTGAAATCTAAGCCAGTGCCCTTGCCTACTCTGCCAGTTATTTCTCAAAATGTGCTACAGAAACCCCTGTACCAAGTATCTGCAAAGGAGTGTTTTATAGGATTTGATTTCAAGGTTTTCACTTAGGCCACGTTCAGTATATGACACATAAGTGCTCACTAGTGGTCATTGTAAAAGTTAATATAAAATTGTTACTGTAAAGGAGAGCTGTTAATCACTTACTAAATTCATAAAGCTTGTATCTGAAAATTATGTAGCTATTCCGAA
Source organism: Mustela nivalis (assembly GCF_964662115.1). Taxonomy (NCBI): domain Eukaryota; kingdom Metazoa; phylum Chordata; class Mammalia; order Carnivora; family Mustelidae; genus Mustela; species Mustela nivalis. The sequence goes on from NC_139021.1 coordinate 95,949,627, forward strand.
TTAAGAAAAGAAACATTTTTGCAGTTTGACTTTTAAATAAATAGTTTTTCCCCTGGGTTTTAGAATGTAATATTCAGGCAATGAAAGGTGAGATTTGATACTTCCTGAGATACCGGTACACTTAAGGATACAGTTAGACAGTTTTTCCTTAGTTTTTCATAATTTTTTATTACTTTTTAAACATTACTCAGCCAGGATGGTTAGGCAGAAGTTGGAGGAAGCTGTAGAAGTAATGTTTTCTTGAATATTAGCTAAAATGTTAACATTGAAAGGTCAGACTTAATTTGGCATGACGAATATAACTTTAAGGAAGCCATGTACATTCTCAGTTTTTAAAATTATATGAGGTTTATTAAGGAGGACATTCATTTTTGAGAAGTAAAATTCCTTTAGATTTTTTTATTTAGTGAAGATTGAATTATGAAAAGAATAAGCCTATTTGATCCTGCTTCTTAAATATATTAGAGAAGTTACCACACCCTCTTTCAAGTTCTTTCTAATTCAGAATGGAAATAATTAGGGCAAAAATGTAAAGAAAAACTGAGAGTAATGCATTGTTTTCAGGATTTAGGTAGTAAATTATTCTATGACTATGCTATCATAATAATTCATATGTACTTTTCAAATTAAGACCCATATCATAAATAATTTTTCCTTTTAGTACTCAAGATTCTTGGTGTCGAAAATTCTGGGCTTTTGATAGGGGAGGGCATTTTGTTCTGACTTGCCTACTGAGAATATTGTCAAAACAATTTAAATTTTTTAAAACATTTTACCAGGAAAAATTTCAAACATACAGTAAAGTGGAGTGAATAGTAGCATATGGACACTCCTGTACCTACTACCTGGTCTCAGTAATTATTACTATTTTACCATATTTGCTCTATTGAGATACTTTTCACTAAACTACTTTAAAGTAGGGGCCCAGTGGATTAAACTACTTTAAAGTAAATTATAGATGCCATGATATTTCACCCCTACATACTTCAGACACATCTTGAAAAATTGCATTTTGAGAAGTTTTCTTTTCTCTAGTTTCTAATATAATTATCAGTAAAGCAGAATTTATTTCCTTGGTAATTAGTTGAAATTTGTTAAATTTTTAACATGCTTGTTTCTCTAAAATCAACTTCTTAGTCATAACCAGGGAACTCTTTCCATCTAATGATGGAAACAAAGAACATTATTATGTGCTTAAGCCAAAGTTATTTTTATAAACAACCTATAAAATGCGGTCCTCCCCACTTCCCCTCCCATAATGTACCCTTTCTCAAAAGATGTTCTCCTAACAGAAACAGAACATAACAGGTAGTTTTATGTCATGATGTTGTTTCAGAGGCATCAGAAAAATTAGGAAATTGTGACTTTGGGTACTTATCTGGGTATGTCATTAACTAGCTCTGTGACGTATTGCATTTCTTGGACCTCACTTTTTATATCTGCGTTGAAAGGGTTGGCCCAGACGGTCTCTGAAGAGTTCCATGATATTAAGTGATGTTAATAAAAACGTAAATTTGACTCTGTCATTTCCTTGCTTAATTCTCAGTGACTGTCTGTTACCCACAGGTAAAGTTCACATTCCTTAATGTGACTTTCTTTCTGTAGTCGTCCTGTACTATTACTTACTTTAAACTTTACCCAAGGAAATACCTCATGAGTTCCTCCAATACGTAACACAGCCCTCACCTGCACACCTTTGCAGTTCTCTGTGCCTCAGATGTCCTCCAGTATGACTGCAACCTCACTCAGCGATGTCTCATACAGACTTTTAATAATAATGTAGGCCTCTCCTCTTCCAGAAAGGTTCCAATAGAGAGAGGGAAAAGTGGACATGGAGAGAGGAGATGGATGTGATGGTGGCGGTGATAGCAGCTAACATTTATTGAGTATTTACTTTGTGTTGGGCATTATGCCAAGAGCTTGGTAAATGTTATCTCATCCTTAAAATAAACCTCTGAGGTAGGTACTGTTATCCCATTTTACAGATGAGGAAACTGAGGTTTAGAGAGATGAAATAACTTGCCCAAGGGCATACACCTTATGAAGCAAGGTCCTGGAAGAGGTGGGAGGAGATGGGTCAAGGTCATTTGGAAGAGTTAACCTCAAACAAGAGGAGGGACAACTCATCATCTGAGACTGGAGGATAGAAGGTAAAGATGGATGGGGACACAAATGAGCTTTTTATTTTGTTTTGTTTTGTAGGATAAGGTCATTCAGAGAGCTTATGTCAGGTGATCTGTCAAATGGTCAGGTCAGTGGAAGTAGACAAGATTGTCTGCTGGCAGTGGAGAGGTTTGGGATTGTGTAGGGGGCTGAGGAGAATGGTGAAGGTTTGGAATAGTGTTGGAAGAGACCGGAGAGAGAACTTATTGGAGTAAGTAAAAAAGATTGGTGAGTATTTGTAGCAGTACCAACTCTGTGTAGTTGTGATTACTATTTTTTTTTAGTCCAGTGGTACTCAGCCACTTGAATAAAGCACTAGCATGAGTAGATTTCAATATCGATTCAGGGTGGTGTCTCTGTTGGGCAGGTGGAGAAAAAAACAAGAAAAGCTGAGGAGGAGATAGTGAAAGCGATAAATCACGATGGTCAGTGCTATGTGGGGGTAGAAGAGGCCAGAAAGGGACTAAGCGACTTAGGAAAACATGAGTGGATCACAAACCTGGAGGGTTTTATGATTTGTCATTTGAATAAGTAAGTGACTGTCATGCCATGAAGTCACTGGGCTTCGTTTAAGAATGTTTTCATTTTACTTCATATATCAAGTGAAGTTGGGAATAGTTGATTTTAAAATGATACAGTATTATTAGATCACAAAATTTTCTGGAGTCACTTACTGCAACTTTCTACCCAGGGCATGCATTCTTGTAACATCCCAAATGGTCATTAAACAAAAAAGACCTTTTTACTTAGAGATTAGTAGGACTCATCTGCTCTTGATTTTGTACCTTATAATAAATGCAATACCTGCATATTCACACTTTTTCACACTGTTTTTTCTTTGTGTGTGTGTGTGTTTTCTTTACCAGCCCTTCTCTGATGCGCAGGATAAGCAGTTTGGCACTTGGAGACTGAAAATCACACCTGTCGATTACCTGCTGGGAGTGGCTGATTTAACTGGAGAGTTGATGCGGATGTGTATTAACAGTGTGGGGAATGGGGATATTGACACCCCCTTTGAAGTGAGCCAGTTTTTACGTCAGGTGTATGATGGGTTCTCATTCATTGGGAATACGGGACCTTATGAGGTTTCTAAAAAGTTGTATACCCTGAAACAAAGTCTGGCCAAAGTGGAGAATGCTTGTTATGCCTTGAAAGTCAGAGGTTCAGAAATTCCAAAACATATGCTGGCAGATGTCTTTTCAGTTAAAACAGAAATGATTGATCAAGAAGAGGGCATTTCTTAGGATACCCTACTTGGTTGTTATTCTCTTGAGAGACCAGTTTGTAAGACTGTTATTTAGTATTTCGTTTGACTTTATTGTGGCTTTTACATAGAAATGTTTTCAGTTGTACTTGTTTTAAATTGTAAACAACCTGTATATAAATTATTGAGACGAATCATTTTTTTATCTTACTCACGAAAGTTTGCATACAAATATTTGCATATATGCCTATTTGAATTTTTGCTGGCTAAATTTCATCATTTATCTTTGTAATGTGAATATGCTTAGAATGCACTTTCTGCCATACCTGTTTTAATTGACAGCGTGTGAAGTTTGGAGTGATATATTTAGTGGAAGCCATTTATAATTTAAGTGAAGATTTTGTTATATATAGAAAAGATTTCTTAGTTACACGTCTGGACTTGAGCTTCCTGTTTAAATTTCTTGGTAATATTTTGTCAAGCCTCCACCAAAGGCTTATTCTATAGGACAAGAATGAAAAATTATTAAGTTATCAATAGACTTAATTTTATGAGGTATAGTAGTGAGAATTCATATTCTGGCCAGTTTTTAGGCTATTTTGAATCCATTTGAAAGCCTTCCAGAAAAGTGACAAGACACCCAGTTTTTAGTTTTTACATCTAGTTTTTATCCTTTATCACAGAAAGTCTGATAGTGAATTGGAGCTAACGTTTTAATATCTTCACTGGTGTTTGAGTTCAATTATATAATTGTATATACATCTGAAAATCTTTCAGTAATGATTATTTAGCAATTCTTTCATTGTCATTGTATTACATTAGGCATGTTTCTTATAGATGCGTCTATAAGAAATTACATTTAAATAATTATAATGAAGCTTGAAATTTTTGAAATACTGAGTTAATACAAACCTTTATAGTTATCCAGTTGTGTTACTTGATAGTATAAAAAGTTGCCAAAGAAAATTTATCATGTACAATTCAGCAATAAGACAATTGTCAACACAGTTGGGAATAACAGTGGTAGTCTCTAGTAATATTTAGAAATGGAATTTGCCTTCTGGAATTAGTTATAGCTTATTCCCTGTGATGTGAAACTGCTTTGAGCATGACACTACTGGCTGACAGCCGGACGTTTCCATTCGGTTTTGTGAGTTTTGAGAATCTAGATAATGGATTTTATTTGTGGAAAGACTAGCTGCTCTGTTTGCAAGGGCTGGTTCTTTGAAAGTGAAAATTTCCCCAAAACAAATATATATGCCATATATATATCATGTAAAGGAAAATGAGACGTAGACATGCCTAATAAATTAGGTTGGTTGGTTTGCTTTGGTGGTGATAAGTGTTTTGGTTTTCCTACTTGAGGACATTGCTAAAATATAGTTTCATTACATATGTTTGTTTCTTTTGCCACTTAAAGTTAAATTTATAATGTTAAAAGTAAAATAATAAATGGATTGATGAATGTCTTACAGATGTTTAAAACTGAAGTCTTTAAATAAAATATGGAAAGATAAAAGTTAAGCTTATTTTTTGATCATATTGAGAAATACTTAATCAAATTGTTGTAGAATTTTTGGCCTAAATAGGAAGCCTAGTGTAGACTAGCTTAATGTGGAGATTTATTATTTCTTAAAATAAGTCCAGAGATAGAGTTTCAGGAAGGACATCTCTTCAATCATTGACCCAAACTGGGTGACATTCTCATCTTTCTAAACCAGTCAGTGGAAAGAAGGAGATCACTTGGATAGGCCAACATACCTTTCTTCTGAGAGGAGGAGAGACACAAGAAACCGAATTAGGGCATTGTCATCATAGGAGGAGGGGCAAATGGCCTTTGGGTAGGCAGTCAGTAGTATTTACCACAGGTGGATTGGTGCCATTGCTGTTAATGCACTGCCATGTTGCATCTTAAACTAACATGGTGGGTCTTGGACCACTCATAGTAGAGCATCCTAAGTATATCCTGAATGTTCCTCAGTTCTAAAATAGTTGGTCTGGTAGCATCATCTATTGTAATATTTTTCATCTATATTATAAAAAGACTGGTTCTAGATTACATGGCAAGTTACTGACAGAATTCTGAAATAAAATTGGGTTATTTCCTTCATAAGAAATTCCTGCACGTATTAAATCAGTGGGTTTCAGAATCCACACTGCAGAGCCTCAGGGCTTTCTGAGGGTGCCTCAAAGAAGATGCTGGCTGTGTAAATGAGTCATTTGGCAGAATGGGTTTGAAAACTTGATTCAGACTCTTTGCACTCTATAGACTCACCTTAGATTCTAATATACAAATAGATTAAAAGTAAAAGAGTAAGATATTTCATACAAATAGTAACCAGAAGAGAGGTACACAACATAGACTTTAAGGCTACTTTTTTGTTTTTGCTGGGGACATGAAAAACCTATAATGGTTAAAGGCTCACTCTATCGAGAATATATGGCAATTACAAACACAGACACACACACATTAATGACAGAGCCCCAGAATACATGAAGCCACATCTGACAGAACTCGAAGGAGAAATAGACAATTGAACAGTAGTAGTTGGAGGCTTCCATACCTCACTTTCAGTGATAGCTGGAAGGATAAGACCGATGAGTAACGAAATCAAGAACTTGGAGAGCACTGTAGACCAGTTGGACTTAGACTCACACAGACTCACACTCCAACCACTCACGGAAGACACAGTTCTCTCAAGTGTGTGTGGAACATAATCCTCAAAATGTCAGGTTACAAAACCAGTCTCAATACATTCGAAAAGATTGAAACCATACGAAGTATGTGACCCCACAAATGGAATGAAATTAGAAATTAATAACAATTAAATGCAGAAAATTCATAAATAGGTGCAAAGTAAGCAACATATTTCTGGGTAACCAGTGAATCAAAGGATGTAATCACAGGGAAATCGGAAAATATTTTAAGAGGAATGAAAAATACTGATGGGATGCAACAAAAGCGGTTCTCAGAGGAATGTCTTTAAAGCTTCAAATCTGTACATTTTTTTGTTTAAAGATTTTATTTATTTATTTGACAGAGACCGCGAGAGAGCGCGCACGAGCAGGTAGACCAGCAGAGGCAGAGGGAGAAGTAGGCTTTCCACTGAGCAGGGAACCCGATGAACCTGGGATCCTAGGATCATGACCTGAGCCAAAGGCAGATGCTTAAGGACTGAACCACCCAGGTGCCCCTCAAATCCCTACATTTAAAAAGAATGAAGTGAAAATAATTAAATCTGCCTTTAAGAAACTAGAAAAAGAATAGTAAGGTAAACTACAAAACAAATTAGAAAAAGGAAATAACAAATACTTGAATAGAAATAAATGAAGTAGGAAATAGAAAAATAGAGGCCATCAGACCAAAAAAATGGTTCTTTGAAACGATCAACCGAATTAGCAGAATGGGGGTGGGGATTGGGAGTGACTGCTAGCAAGTATGTGATTTATTGCTGAGGTGATAGAAATGTTCTAGAATTAGTGGGAATGGTTGCACAACCATGTGAATATATTAATACCCATTGAATTGTACGTTTTAAGATGGTGAAATTTATGTTTGGTGAAGCGAATCTTTGTATTAGTTTTTTAATGCTTTGTAAAAGTAGATTGATTGCTTTGTTGAAATATTGGAGAAATTGCCTAGCAATTTCCCACCATTTCCTAGCAATGTGAAACTGGGTAAAATACTTTGCTTGTGGGAGGATTTTTTTCTAAAACAAATTGTGCAGTTTCTTTAATTGTATAGGACTATTCAAGCTTCTATCATTTCTTAATGGTAAGTATCAATAAGGTATATTTTTCTCAGGATTAGTGCATTTTATCTTTTCAAATTTTTAATACAAAGTGTTGTTAGTATTACATCTATATCCTGGCTATATCATATTAAATATTTGTGTTGTCTCTCTGTATCCATTTTTCTTAGTCCATTTTGCCAGATGTATCTCCATTATGTTAGTCTTTTCAAAAGTTACCTTTTGTTTTTTATTCGTTTTTTTAAATTTCTATTTCCGTATGGTTAACATGCAGTTAATATTAGTTTCAGGTGTGCAGTACAGTGATTCAGCGGTCCTACACATGTCTCAGTGCTCATCGTGATAAGTGTACTCTTAATCCCTGTCACCTATTTCCCCCGTCCTCCCTTCCTCCGCTCCTCTGGTAACTATCTATTCTCTATAGGTAAAAGGTTTTTTTGGTTTATCTCCTTTTTCTTTGCTCATTTGTTTTGTTTCTTAAATTGTACATATGAGTGAAATCACGTGGTATTTGTCTTTCTCTGACTTCACTTACTTCAGCATTATACTCTGCAGATCCATCCATGCTGTATCAAATGGCAAGAGTTCATTCTTTCTAATGACTGAATAATAGTCTTTTTCCATTCATCTATCGATGGACACGTGGGCCGCTTCCATACTCTGGCTGTTGTAAGTAATGCTGCAGTAAACATAGGGGGTGCACATAGCTTTTTGAATTAGTGTTTTCATATTTCTTGGGTGAATGCCCAGTACTGAAATTGCTGGGATCATATGGTAATTCTTTTCTTAATTTTTTGAGGAACCTCCATACTGTTTTACCACAGTGGCTCACCAGTTTGCAATCCCACCAACAATGTGGGAGGATTCTTTTTTCATCCACATCCTTGCCAACATGTGTTGTTCCTTGTGGTTTTGATTTTGGCCATCTGACAGGGTGAGGTATTATCTCATTGATGTGCATTTCTCTGATGATGAATGATGTTGAGCATCTTTACTGTGTCTGTTGGCCATCTGGATGTCTCTGGGGAAGTTTCTGTTCATGTCTTCTGCCCATTTTTAAATTGGATTGTTTTTTTGATATTGAGTTGTAGGAGTTCTTTATATATTTTGGATACTGACCCTTTTTCAGGTATTCTTATAAATATCTTCTCTCCCATTCGGTAGATTGTTTTTTAGGTTGTTGATTGTTTCTTTTGCTGTGCAGAAGCTTTTTATTTTGATATAACAGTAGTTTCTTTTTGCTTTTATTTCCCCTGCCTCTCAGAGAAATTACTATCTGTACTCTCTTCTAGGATTTTTATGTTTTAGGTTTCACATTTAGGTCCTTAATCTGTGTGTTTTTGCATATGGTGTAAGAAAGTGGTCCAACTACAAAGTGTAGTTGTCCAGTTTTCCCAGCTCCGTTTGTTGAAGATTGGGTTTGTTTTTCATAGTCTGTTTTCTGTTTCCTTGATTTATACTCTTATTATTTACTTTCTTTGGGTTTATGTTCTAATATTGATTATAGTACTTTTTACATTCTTCTTTAGGTTTTTAAAATTTTTTTCTGAGTTTTGAACTTTGTTTGGCTTTTAAAATTCATATCAATAAATGCTCCTGGAATGCATATTAGTAAGATATGATGCTTGACTAGTCTACTTTCTTTATAGCCCTGGATTGGTCCACCAGATCTCCTAGCTTTAAGGTCTAAATGTCTCCCCCCACCATTTGGGACTTAGGTAGTTGCCTGATTAGCTTCTGTTGGCTGATGTTTATTGTTTTTCTCCCCATTTTTATTTATTTATTTTAAATTTTTAATTTATTTTTTAAAATTTCTTTTCAGTGTTGCAGAATTCTTTGTTTATACACCATACCCTGCTCCTTGCAATCTGTGCCCTCCATAATACCCACCACCAGGCTCACCCAACCTCCCACCCCCCGCCCCTTCAAAACCCTCAGATTGTTTTTCAGAGTCCACAGTCTCTCATGGTTTGTCTCCCCCTCCAATTTCCCCCACCTCCCTTTTCCTCTCCATCTCCCCATGTCCTCCATGTTATTCCTTATGCTCCACAAGTGAGCAAAACCATATGATAATTGACTCTCTCCACTTGACTTATTTCACTCAGTGTAATCTCTTCCAGTCCCTTCCATGTTGATACAAAAGTTGGGTATTCATCCTTTCTGAGGGGGGCATAATATTCCACTGTATATATACACCATATCTTCCTTCTCCATTCATTCGTTGAAGGACATCTTGGTTCTTTACACAGTTTGGCGACTGTGGCCATTGCTGCTATGAACATCGGGGTACAGACGGCCCTTCTTTTCACTACATCTGTATCTTTGGGGTAAATACCCAGCAGTGCAATTGCAGGGGCATAGAGAAGCTCTATTTTTAATTTCTTGAGGAATCTCCACACTGTTTTCCAAAGTGGCTGTACCAACTTGCATTCCCACCAGCAGTGTAGGAGGGTTCCCCTTTCTCCACATCCTCTCCAACACATGTTGCTTCTTGCCTTGTTAATTTTGGCCATTCTAATTGGTGTAAGATGGTATCTCAATGTGGTTTTGATTTGAATCTCCCTGATGGCTAGTGATGAACATTTTTTCATGTGTCTGATAGCCATTTGTATGCCTTCATTGGAGAAGTGTCTCTTCATGTCTTCTGCCCATTTTTTGAAGTGATTATCTGTTTTGTGTGTGTTGAGTTTGAGGAGTTCTTTACAGATCCTGGATATCAGCCTTTTGTCTGTAGCATCATTTGTGAATATCTTCTCCCATTCCGTGGGTTGCCTCTTTGTTTTGTTGACTGTTTCCTTTGCTGTGCAGAAGCTTTTGATCTTGATGAAGTCCAAAAATTCATTTTTGCTTTTGTTTCCTTTGCCTTTGGAGACCTATCTTAAAAGAAGTTGCTGTGGCCGATGTTGAAGAGGTTACTGCCTATATTCTCCTCTAGGATTCTGACGGATTCCTGCCTCACGTTGAGATCTTTTCTCCATTTCAAGTTTATCTTTGTGTATGGTGTAAGAGAATGGTCGAGTTTCATTCATCTACACATAGCTGTCCAATTTTCCCAGCACCATTTGTTGAAGAGACCGTCTTTTTTCCACTACATTTTTTCCTACTTTGTCGAAGATTATTTGCCCATAGAGTTGAGGGTCCATATCTGGGCTCTCTAATCTGTTCCACTGGTCTTTGTGTCCTGTTTTTATGCCAGTACCATGCTGTCTTGGTGATCACATATTTGTAGTAAAGCTTAAAATCAGTCCTCTTAGTATCCATACAGTCTTTTCAAAAGCCTATTCAGAAAACTATAGCCACATCCCAGCCCTTGTAGCCACATCACCCATACCCAATCCAGCAGTGGGGAGGGAGGTGCATGGGGAGGGAAGGGGGACTTTGAGGACCATAGGGGTGGGAGGGCTGTGACCTCGTCTCCATAGGCCTGCACTCCCTTGATCCTTGGCCTCTTCCCTGCCTCTGGGGCCCTCATCCCCAGAGCCCCTAGCAATATACTTGTGGAGGGGTGGGCAGGGCCTAGGCACTGGCCCCACCTTATGCTTGGGCCAGCCTAAACCTCTCTACCAGCCTTGGGCTGCTTAGGAATTAGGAAATAATGAGATTTCCTTTTGGTCATTTGTTTTTATTCTTATTAATTTAATTTTTAGAATAGATTTTATTTATTTGAGGGAGAGCAGAGCTAGAGAGAGACCACAAGGTGGGGGAAGGGGCAGAGGGAGAAGCAGATTCCCCACTTAGCAGGTAGCCTGATTTGAGACTCTATCCCAGGACCCTGGGTCGTGACCTGAGCTGAAGGCAGATGCATAACCAACTAAACCACCCAGTCACCCCAGTCATTTGTTTTTAAACAATAAATGGAATTTTGTTGAATTAATGTCCCAAAGCTGTCCCCTAATAAAAATTCTTACTTGTAGAATCACATTGATATTTTAAGTCAGGCATTCTTACCTATTATGACTGTTCTTCATGTTCATATAATTGGTGTCTCAAGAGAAAGGTTTTTTGCTTTTGTGGAATAAAGTAATATACATAGTTAATTTTTAGTCATCTTCCAATTTTAGGGTAAAAGTTTTCCCTTTTGTTTTTACCTTTATTATTTGATATTATCCCACTTGCGATATAATTGACAGGCAACACTGTAATTTTAAGGTATAAGAAGTTGACTTGAGGGGCGCCTGGGTGGCTCAGTGGGTTAAGCCTCTGCCTTTGGCCCAGGTCATGATCCCAGGGTCCTGGGATCGAGCCCCGCATGGGGCTCTGCTCAGCAGGGCTTCCCCCTCTCTGCCTGCCTCTCTGCCTACTTGGGATCTCTCTCCGTCAAATAAATAAATAAAATCTTTAAAAAAAAAAAAAAAAGAAGTTGACTTGATACATTTATAAATTGCAAAATTATTACCACCAGAGCATAAGCTACCACCTCCATCCCGTAACAGTTACCTTTTTTTTTTTAACATCCATTATCATACGTGGTTATACACCATTTCTTTTTTGTGGTGACAACATTTAAGATGTCTTCTAGCAACACTCAAGTATATGAAACAATATTATTAGCTATAATCGACATGATGTATAGTTAGTTGTTAGTCTTTGTGTACTCTCTTAGCAATCTCTCTGTTTCTCCCGCTCCTCAATCACCACTTTATTCTCCTTGTCCTTTTTAGATTATTAAAAAGGTGATATCATATGGTATTTGTCTTTCTCTATCCGACTTACTTCAGTTAACATAATGTCCCTCAAGGGCTTTTCAAGTTGTTGCAAATGGCAGGATTTCCTTTTTTCTCATGCCTGAATAATACTATAGTGTGTGTGCGTGTGTGTGTGTGTGCGCGCGCGTACACACACATCACATCTATATCCATACACCCATTGGTGGACACTTAGGTTGTTTCCATATTTGGCTCTTGTGAATGCCGTAGTAAGCCTAGGAGGTCAGGTATTTTCAGTATCCAGTTTTCATTTTCTTTGGATATATACCTTGAAGTGAGATTTCTTGATCATATGGTAGTTCTTTAATATTTTTGAGGAATCTCCATGCTGTTTTCCATTGTGGCTGCACCAGTTTCCATGCCTACCAATAATACACTAGGATTCCCCTTTCTCTACACCCTCACTAACACTTGTTATCTCTTGTCTTTTGGATGATAGCCATTCTAACAGGTATGAGGTGGTAACTCATTGTGATTTTGATTTGCTTTTCCCTGATAACTAGTGCTGTGGAGCATCTTTTCATGTGCCTGTTGGCCATTTGGATGTTTTCTCTAGAAAACCATTCCCTTCTGCCATTTTAAGAAGTTGTGTTTTTGCTTTTGAGTTGTATGAGATCTTTATATATTAATCCCTTATCAGATACATGATTTACAAACATTTTCTTTCATTCAGTAGGTTGCCTTCTTGGTTTGTTGATTCTTTTCAGTAGTTTTTAGTTTGATGTAGTCCCGTTCATTTCTTTTTGCTTTTGTTACCTGTGCTTTTACTATCAAAAGCATTTATTTTTACTGGTCTACTTTTTCTGGAAACACCAGGTTTGTAATCCATCTTGATGATCTTTTGAATAGTATATGCAGTTACATATGCTGGATCACAAGTGTTGCTTCAGGAACCGTGACAGAACAGAATCTAGGCAGTACAGGAACACAGGACTCAAAGTCCAGAACTTTTTTCCATACTCATAACACAAATGAAAGCCTCCCCAACCAACTGCCTGTCTAGTACAATCACACATGCAAACGCAACCCCACAGTGGTTTCCGAACACCTCTTAGTACTTACATGTGGAGGCAAAATGGATAGAAGGTGACAGCAGCATCAAAGAGGCAGAACCCTAATGCCACAGGTTCTTCAGGAATGAAGATTCAGGTCGCCCACCAGGTAGAGAATCTCCGTTAATTGAGGTTTGGGCCAAAGATACAGGGAACATAGGATGAGTAGTAGAAGAAAATACAAATATGAATGATTTCCTCAAGAGCAGTGGCAGGAACAAAGACTTCAGTGACTGTGCATGTTTTCTCCTTGTTTCCTGTGTTTGATACTATAAATCGGTTGTGTTCTTTTTTCCTTCCTCTCCTTTTCTCTCATTATTTTATAGAGGGTCTGTTGTTGGTGATTCATCTTTTACTTTAGTTTTCAAGTTATAGCATGGCCAAGGTTTGGTATTAAACTGAAAGGAATGAGCCTTGGAGTTGGACAGTCTTCATTAGAGAGATGAAGGAACACGGTGAGGACACCTTAACTGCGTGGAAGTAGTTGTTTCACGTTGGCTGGAAGCATGCTGGTGTCTGAAGGTTGAAACCTAGCAAGCAGGATGTACGTGACTGCCCGGTGACAGAGAGGACTGTGCAGGGCACCACCTGTTGGCGCTAGACCTGCCTTCTAAACACCCGCTCCCAGTTGCAGGGGTTAAGGCCTGGAAACCACATTTCCGTGATTCTCTTGCTACAAGGGTTTTATTTGCAGTCCAACAAGGAGAGGCTCAAGTAACATCTGAAAAACAAAAGAGAACCAGCAGCCAGCATTGTTCCCTCAGCATCAGGGGGCAGGTCTGCGGACTCCTTCAGATGGCAGACGTGAGGTTTCGCAGGAGCTTCTGCATTCTGTTAATCATCTGCTTCTACTCAGCAGGCCGCTGAGATCATCAGCCCTGGTTTCCTGCAATTCCTGTGACTTGTGGATTTCCTGAATTTGCTGGCAGCTTTCCCTGACCTCCCTTTCACCCAGCCCTTCCAAGGTTTTGGAAGCACCTGTATTAAATCCTTTCCTGCCTGTAATACCTCGAGTGCTTTTTGTACTCCTGACCAGTGCTGACTCATAGAGACTGTTTTCGGATATGAAGTACAGATGGTTCTCAATCATAGAGCTCTCTTATCAGAGAAATGCAAACTAAAGCTACCACTTACCACTTTTTACTTAAGTACCAGAATGGCTAAGATTTGAGATGGGTAATACTGTGGATGTGCGAGAGTAGGTACTCCTGCTGTTGTGAAAAATGGAAATTGATACTGATCAGTGATCAGTATTCTTACATTTATGAAATTACACGTTCAAAAAATACTCATTCCAGTGTTCTTTTACGGAGGCCAAGTTAAAATAAATTACAGTACGACTATACAATTAAGTGCCATAAAGCCGTTAAAGAGGAGGCCGTGTGGCGGGTACTGGTAAGGAACTGATAATAGCAGGATGTAAATATGCTACTATTGTGGGAAAGAGTGAAAAGAATACGTTTATGTTTTCATTGATGCACAGAATACCCCTAAAAAATACACACAACGTGACAACAGCGCTTGCTGGGTGCCCACCTTTCACACAGGAAGTAGTGAGCAAGGCTGAGAAAAAAATAGTGGCCATTTAATAGGCTTTATCGCATAAAGAGCTCAAAACCAAGGATAATGTTGGTATTATTTTTATTAAGTTTGTTTCAGTTTACTCTAAGGAAGATTTGAAATGTAAAAGGACATGGTTTGCGAAAAGGTAGACCAGAGGAGCTGGAAACTTTGTTTTGGGTAAACTGAGAATAGCTGCTAGAATCACTTTTTGGTCCTGAGTTGGATAGAAGACACGGGAAGCCCTGTTTTCTGAGTTTGCACAACTAGTTGATTTACACTTTTTATTTATTTATTTTTAAGTAGGCTCCCTGCCCAATGTGGGGCTTAAACTCACGACCCTGAGATTGAGGGCTACAGGCTCTACCCACAGCCATCCAGACATCTCTGATTTACAGTCTTTAAAACCATGCTTGTAATTAATAAATAAATAAATGATAAAAATAAAAATAAAAAACCACGTTTGTTGGGGCACCTGGCTGGCTCAGTCGATTAAATGTCAACTTCTGATTTCAACTCAGGTCATGATCTCGGGTGTGGAATTGAGCGCGGCCTCAGGCTCCGCACTGGGCATGGAGGCTGCTTAAGCTTCTCTCTCAACCTCTTTCTGCACTCCCATCAAAAAAAAAAAAAGAACAAAAACCATGTTTGCTTGCTTAACTGACTGAGCCACCCAGGTGCCCCTGCTCCAGGTATTTTTAAAGAATTAAAATGTTACAGAGTTTTCCTTTATCTCACCATCCCCCAAATAACTGCCAACCACAAGATTGATATATATATTCTTATGATGTGTATTTTTGTTTTTACCATATATGTGTTGATCCATAAACTTTTTTTTTTTTTAATTTATGCCAACAGTGTCATAGTGTATGTATCTTTTTGCAGCTAGGTTTTTTTCATTTATATTAGGGTTTTGAAATTTATGTACAGCAGTACCCGTAATTCTAGTTCATTTTAGCGGGTACCTGGTATTATACTTTTTAGGATAAACCAGTTACCCATTTCCCTTCTGCTATAATCTGCTGTACACCAGCCCACTCCTCCTTGTTTCTTAATGAGTTTAGGTCCTGGTATACTCTCATTCTCTTTAATGTTAGGCCCATTTTTTTTTAATCCAATGGCAAGTTTAAGATACATGAAGATAACTTTTTAAAAAATTATTTATTTATTTGACAGAGAGAGAGATCACAAGTAGGCAGAGAAACAAGCAGAGAGAGAGGAGAAAGCAGGCTCCCCAGTGAGCAGAGAGCCCTACGCAGGGCTCCATCCCAGGACCCTAGGACTGTGACTTGAGCCGAAGGCACTGAGCCACCAAGGTGCCCCTGAAGATAACGTTTAATATACTAGCTTCTCACATATTTGAATTTCTTTCTTCCGGTTTTGTTTCCTCCACTGTGCATCCGATGATGTCCACTCCCACGGTTACGCCAGGACCTTCCCACCATTGTGTCCTTATTAACTCCTGTTCTCAATTGTCTGCCTCCCAGCGTCTACCTACCGCTTGTCCTTTTTATCAGTTTATCTGTTTCTAGTATCTACAATTCTTACAGCCCCCTGGGACCTTCCATCCATCAACCCAGCTAACTTTCCAGTGCTCATTAACTGCTTCGTAGCCTCTTTTCCTTTATTTCCCACCTCAAGCTTCACTGTTAATTGTTACTGCTCCCCTGCATACGATGTCAGCGCTCTTGTTCCTCTCTTACTTCCTCATACTCATTGGCAAAACTTAAATCCAGATTAAATCCATCTCTGACTACTTCATACCTACCTTTACGACACTGAAAAGAATACAGGAAAGGCAGACTACCACCCTGACGGCTCAATTCAAGTTTATGACCATGAATTTCATGGGGGTCTTAATACTGCGTGGCAGTCCTACTGTGTTTCTTATTCCCTTCATTCTTCCTCTCTCATGGATGACTATTTGACAATGTCCCTTCCTTCCTTGAACTCCCCTATCACCTCCTTATCCTCCCTGTTGGCCAGTGGCGACGAAAATGGAAGTAAGCAGGAGAGTTTCCACAGGCTCATCATTTCTCAGCCAGCACGCAGGTTCACATGCACTGCCTACCTGCCTCCTGCTGTCTGGTCTTTCTCTGGGCTCCGCTCCCACTTGGGGAGTAGGTTCCCTCTCCCCCGTGCAAGGACGGCTGCAGCAATTCTCGCCTCTATCCTGAAAGACTGATTTTTGCCTTCATACTGGAGCTGCCCATCAGCATACACACGTGCTTTTATTGTGCATATCTTAACAACAACAACAACAACAAAGTCTTCTTGGGGGCACCTGGGTGGCTCAGTGCGTTAAAGCCTCTGCCTTCGGTTCAGGTCATGATCCCAGGGTCCTGGGATTGAGCCCCGCATCAGGCTGTCCACTCGGCGGGGAGCCTGCTTCTCTCTCTCTCTCTGCCTGCCTCTCTGCCTACTTGTGATTTCTGCTAAATAAATAAATAAAATCTTAAAAATAAAACCCCAAAAACCTCTTTATCCCTGCTTTCCGAAAGACACATATGTACTTTCTGAATCTGGTTCCTCTCCTCGTCTTCTCTCTTGACCATCCTCAGACTTTCGTCCCCGGCATCTCACAGACCCGCTCTTCTCCAGGCGTCCTTCCTACCGTGTAGTCCAGTGTGCGACCTTCTGTCCTCCTCTTCGTCTACCTGTCAGCAGCATCTGACGGGGTGACCCTTCTCGGCTCCTTGGTCCAGGTTTTCTACTTGTTCGCAGCCATCACACTCTTGGTCTTCCTCCTGTTTCACTAGCTGCTCCTCAGTCTCCTTCACTGGGTCCTTCTCATCCCCTTAACCTTCTGTCACTGGACCGCCCAAGGTGCCATCTTTGAACCTCTTCTTGAACTACTCTACCCCCTTCGTGGTCTTTGGAAGCCTCTGGGTTTAAATACTTTGTATGCTGACGATTCCAGCCCAGACTTCCCTTTTGAACTCCCAATGCATATGTCTAATTCCCAATTCAGCGTTTCCACTTGAATATCTAATACACATGTCCAAGTTAACATGTCCAGAGCTTAGCTGGTCTCGGCTCAAACCTGCTCTATACATTATCTGCTGATTCTCAGTTGATAATGACTTTATCCTTCTAGTTCATGAGGTATAGTAATACTCATCCTTGATTCCTCTCTTTGACTCATATTCCACACCCAATTGGTTAGGAATTCTGTAGGCTCTATGTTTAAAATATATCCAAAATGTAACATTTTTTATCATCCTGGTCCAAGCCATCACCCTCTCATGCCTGGATTATGAAAAGCTTTTGCTTTCTGCCCTTTCGAAGTCAG